>NW_025727406.1:0-111826 GCF_021461385.2 Schistocerca piceifrons | reverse complement strand
TGAATCCCTCTGACCTCTTCTTGACGACGAAACACAGAAATTGCATCGGAATTAAATAGAAAAGTCACAATGCCGTCTTAAGTACAAGAAAACTGACTCTTCTTACTGTATATGTTTTTAACCATTCCTGTGACACTAGTTATAGTTTCCGATGCTTCACTTCAGGTTTACTGTATCTCTCTGAGCTTCGTATTAACGATGAAACACAGAAATAGCATCGGAATTAAATACAAAAGGCACAATTCCGACTTAAGAAGAAGACAATTGACTCTTCTTACTGTCTATGTTTTGAACCACTCCTGTGACACTAGTTATAGATTCCGATGCTTCACTTCAAGTTTACTGTATCCCATGGACCTTCTTATTGACGATGAAACACAGAAATTGCATCGGAATTAAAAACAAAGGGCACAATGCCGACTTAATTACAAGAAAACTGACTCTTCTTAATGTCTATGTTTTGATCCATTCCTGTGACTCTAGTTATAGATTCCGATGCTTCACTTCAGGTTTACTGTATACCTCTGACCTTCTTATTAACGACGAAACACAGTAATTGCATCGAATTTCAATACAAAAGGCACAATGCCTACTTAAGTACAAGAAAACTGATTCTTCTTACTGTCTATGTTTGAAACATTCCTGTGACACTAGTTATAGAATCCGATGCTTCACTTCAGGTTCACTGTATCCCTCTGACCTTCTTATTGACGATGAAACACAGAAATTGCATCAGAATTAAATACCAAAGGCACAATGCCGACTCAAGTACAAGAAGACTTGCTCTTCTTACTGTCTATGTATTGAACCATTCCTGTGACACTAGATATAGATTCCGATGCTTCACTTCAGGTTCACTGTATCCCTCTGAATTTCTTATTGACGATGAAACACTGAAATTGCATCTGAAATAAATACTAAAGGCACAATGCCGACTCAAGTACAAGAAGAATGGCTCTTCTTACTGTCTATGTTTTGAACCATTCCTGTGATACTAGATATAGATTCCGATGCTTCACTTCAGGTTTACTGTATCCCATGGACCTTCTTATTGACGATGAAACACAGAAATTGCATCGGAATTAAATACAAAAGGCACAATGCCGACTTAAGAACAAAAAAACTGACTCTTCTTACTGTCTATGTTTGAACCACTCCTGTGACACTAGTTATAGATTCCGATGCTTCACTTCAGGTTTACTGTATCCCTCTTACCTTCTTCTTGACGACGAAACACAGAAATTGCATCGGAATTAAATAGAAAAGTCACAATGCCGACTTAAGTACAAGAAAACTGACTCTTCTTACTTTCTATGTTTTGAACCATTCCTGTGACACTAGTTATAGTTTCCTATGCTTCACTTCAGGTTTACTGTATCCCTCTGAGTTTCGTATTGACGATGAAACACAGAAATTGCATCGGAATTAAATACAAAAGGCACAATTCCGACTTAAGAACAAGAAAATTGACCCTTCTTACTGTCTATGTTTGAAACACTCCTGTGACACTAGTTATAGATTCCGATGCATCACTTCAGGTTTACTGTATCCCATGGACCTTCTTATTGACGATGAAACACAGAAATTGCATCGGAATTAAAAACAAAGGGCACAATGCCGACTTAAGTACAAGAAAACTGACTCTTCTTAATGTCTATGCTTTGAACCATTCCTGTGACACTAGTTATAGATTCCGATGCTTCACTTCAGGTTTACTGTATCCCTCTGACCTTCTTATTAACGACGAAACACAGTAATTGCATCGAAATTCAATACAAAAGGCACAATGCCTACTTAAGTACAAGAAAACTGATTCTTCTTACTGTCTATGTTTTGAACCATTCCTGTGACACTAGTTATAGATTCCGATGCTTCACTTCAGGTTTACTGTATCCCTCTGACCATCTTATTGACGATGAAACACAGAAATTGCATCGGAATTAAATAGAATAGGCACAATGCCCATTTAAGTACAAGAAAACTGACTCCTCTTACTGTCTAGGATATGAGCCATTCCTGTGACATTAGTTACAGATTCTGATGCTTCACTTCAGGTTTACTGTATAACTCTGACCTTCTTATTGACGATTAAACACAGAAATTGCGTCGGAATTAAATACCAATTGCACAATGCCGACTTAAGTACAAGAATACAGACTGTTCTTATTGTCTATGCTTTGAACCATTCCTGTGACACTAGTTATAGATTCCGATGCTTCACTTCAGGTTTACTGTATCCCTCTGACCTTCCTATTGACGATGAAACACAGATATTGCATCGGAAGTAAATACTAAAGGCACAATGTCAACTTAAGTACAAGTAAACTGACTCTTCTTACTGCCTATGTTTTGAACCATTCCTGTGACACTAGTTATAGATTCCGATGCTTCCCTTCAGGCCTACTGTATCCCTCTGACTTTCTTATTGACGACGAAACACAGAACTTGCATCGGAATTCAATACAAAAGGCACAATGCCTACTTAAGTGCAAGAAAACTGATTCTTCTTACTCTCTAAGCTTTGAACCATTCCTGTGACACTAGTTATAGATTCCGATGCTTCACTTCAGGTTTACTGTATCCCTCTGATCTTCTTATTGACGACGAAACACAGAAATTGCATCGGAATTCAATACAAAAGGCACAATGCCTACTTAAGTACAACCAAACTGATTCTTCTTACTGTCTATGTATTGAACCATTCCTGTGAGACTAGTTATAGATCCTGATGCTTCACTTCAGGTTTACTGTATCCCTCCGACCTTCGTATTGACGATGAAACACAGATATTGCCTCGGAATTAAATACAAAAGGCTGAATGCCGAATTGAGTACAAGAAGACTGACTCTTCTTACTGTCTATGTTTTTAACCTTTCCTGTGACACTAGGTATGGATTCCGATGCTTCACTTCAGGTTTACTGTATCCCTCCGACCTTCTTATTGACGATGAAACACAGAAATTGCATCGGAATTAAATACAAAAGGCACAATGCCGACTTAAGAACAAAAAAACTGACTCTTCTTACTGTCTATGTTTGAACCACTCCTGTGACACTAGTTATAGATTCCGATGCTTCACTTCAGGTTTACTGTATCCCTCTTACCTTCTTCTTGACGACGAAACACAGAAATTGCATCGGAATTAAATAGAAAAGTCACAATGCCGACTTAAGTACAAGAAAACTGACTCTTCTTACTTTCTATGTTTTGAACCATTCCTGTGACACTAGTTATAGTTTCCTATGCTTCACTTCAGGTTTACTGTATCCCTCTGAGTTTCGTATTGACGATGAAACACAGAAATTGCATCGGAATTAAATACAAAAGGCACAATTCCGACTTAAGAACAAGAAAATTGACCCTTCTTACTGTCTATGTTTGAAACACTCCTGTGACACTAGTTATAGATTCCGATGCATCACTTCAGGTTTACTGTATCCCATGGACCTTCTTATTGACGATGAAACACAGAAATTGCATAGGAATTAAAAACAAAGGGCACAATGCCGACTTAAGTACAAGAAAACTGACTCTTCTTAATGTCTATGCTTTGAACCATTCCTGTGACACTAGTTATAGATTCCGATGCTTCACTTCAGGTTTACTGTATCCCTCTGACCTTCTTATTAACGACGAAACACAGTAATTGCATCGAAATTCAATACAAAAGGCACAATGCCTACTTAAGTACAAGAAAACTGATTCTTCTTACTGTCTATGTTTTGAACCATTCCTGTGACACTTGTTATAGATTCCGATGCTTCACTTCAGGTTTACTGTATCCCTCTGACCATCTTATTGACGATGAAACACAGAAATTGCATCGGAATTAAATAGAATAGGCACAATGCCCATTTAAGTACAAGAAAACTGACTCCTCTTACTGTCTAGGATATGAGCCATTCCTGTGACATTAGTTACAGATTCTGATGCTTCACTTCAGGTTTACTGTATAACTCTGACCTTCTTATTGACGATTAAACACAGATATTGCGTCGGAATTAAATACCAATTGCACAATGCCGACTTAAGTACAAGAATACAGACTGTTCTTATTGTCTATGCTTTGAACCATTCCTGTGACACTAGTTATAGATTCCGATGCTTCACTTCAGGTTTACTGTATCCCTCTGACCTTCCTATTGACGATGAAACACAGATATTGCATCGGAAGTAAATACTAAAGGCACAATGTCAACTTAAGTACAAGTAAACTGACTCTTCTTACTGCCTATGTTTTGAACCATTCCTGTGACACTAGTTATAGATTCCGATGCTTCCCTTCAGGCCTACTGTATCCCTCTGACTTTCTTATTGACGACGAAACACAGAACTTGCATCGGAATTCAATACAAAAGGCACAATGCCTACTTAAGTGCAAGAAAACTGATTCTTCTTACTCTCTAAGCTTTGAACCATTCCTGTGACACTAGTTATAGATTCCGATGCTTCACTTCAGGTTTACTGTATCCCTCTGATCTTCTTATTGACGACGAAACACAGAAATTGCATCGGAATTCAATACAAAAGGCAAAATGCCTACTTAAGTACAACCAAACTGATTCTTCTTACTGTCTATGTATTGAACCATTCCTGTGAGACTAGTTATAGATCCTGATGCTTCACTTCAGGTTTACTGTATCCCTCCGACCTTCGTATTGACGATGAAACACAGATATTGCCTCGGAATTAAATACAAAAGGCTGAATGCCGAATTGAGTACAAGAAGACTGACTCTTCTTACTGTCTATGTTTTTAACCTTTCCTGTGACACTAGGTATGGATTCCGATGCTTCACTTCAGGTTTACTGTATCCCTCCGACCTTCTTATTGACGATGAAACACAGAAATTGCATCGGAATTAAATACAAAAGGCACAATGCCGACTTAAGATCAAAAAAACTGACTCTTCTTACTGTCTATGTTTGAACCACTCCTGTGACACTAGTTATAGATTCCGATGCTTCACTTCAGGTTTACTGTATCCCTCTTACCTTCTTCTTGACGACGAAACACAGAAATTGCATCGGAATTAAATAGAAAAGTCACAATGCCGACTTAAGTACAAGTAAACTGACTCTTCTTACTTTCTATGTTTTGAACCATTCCTGTGACACTAGTTATAGTTTCCTATGCTTCACTTCAGGTTTACTGTATCCCTCTGACCTTCCTACTGACGATGAAACACAGAAATTGCATCGGAATTAAATAGGAAAATCCCAATGCCGACTTAAGTACAAGAAAACTGACTCTTCTTACTGTCTATGTTTTGAACCACTCCTGTGACACTAGTTATATTTTCCGATGCTTTACTTCAGGTTTACTGAATCCCTCTGACCTCTTCTTGACGACGAAACACAGAAATTGCATCGGAATTAAATAGAAAAGTCACAATGCCGTCTTAAGTACAAGAAAACTGACTCTTCTTACTGTATATGTTTTTAACCATTCCTGTGACACTAGTTATAGTTTCCGATGCTTCACTTCAGGTTTACTGTATCTCTCTGAGCTTCGTATTAACGATGAAACACAGAAATAGCATCGGAATTAAATACAAAAGGCACAATTCCGACTTAAGAAGAAGACAATTGACTCTTCTTACTGTCTATGTTTTGAACCACTCCTGTGACACTAGTTATAGATTCCGATGCTTCACTTCAAGTTTACTGTATCCCATGGACCTTCTTATTGACGATGAAACACAGAAATTGCATCGGAATTAAAAACAAAGGGCACAATGCCGACTTAATTACAAGAAAACTGACTCTTCTTAATGTCTATGTTTTGATCCATTCCTGTGACTCTAGTTATAGATTCCGATGCTTCACTTCAGGTTTACTGTATACCTCTGACCTTCTTATTAACGACGAAACACAGTAATTGCATCGAATTTCAATACAAAAGGCACAATGCCTACTTAAGTACAAGAAAACTGATTCTTCTTACTGTCTATGTTTGAAACATTCCTGTGAC
The DNA here is from genome assembly GCF_021461385.2 of Schistocerca piceifrons. NCBI lineage: Eukaryota > Metazoa > Arthropoda > Insecta > Orthoptera > Acrididae > Schistocerca > Schistocerca piceifrons. The sequence continues at coordinate 105,852 of NW_025727406.1, read as the reverse complement.
ACTAGTTATAGATTCCGATGCTTCACTTCAGGTTCACTGTATCCCTCTGACCTTCTTATTGACGATGAAACACAGAAATTGCATCAGAATTAAATACCAAAGGCACAATGCCGACTCAAGTACAAGAAGACTTGCTCTTCTTACTGTCTATGTATTGAACCATTCCTGTGACACTAGATATAGATTCCGATGCTTCACTTCAGGTTCACTGTATCCCTCTGAATTTCTTATTGACGATGAAACACTGAAATTGCATCTGAAATAAATACTAAAGGCACAATGCCGACTCAAGTACAAGAAGAATGGCTCTTCTTACTGTCTATGTTTTGAACCATTCCTGTGATACTAGATATAGATTCCGATGCTTCACTTCAGGTTTACTGTATCCCATGGACCTTCTTATTGACGATGAAACACAGAAATTGCATCGGAATTAAATACAAAAGGCACAATGCCGACTTAAGAACAAAAAAACTGACTCTTCTTACTGTCTATGTTTGAACCACTCCTGTGACACTAGTTATAGATTCCGATGCTTCACTTCAGGTTTACTGTATCCCTCTTACCTTCTTCTTGACGACGAAACACAGAAATTGCATCGGAATTAAATAGAAAAGTCACAATGCCGACTTAAGTACAAGAAAACTGACTCTTCTTACTTTCTATGTTTTGAACCATTCCTGTGACACTAGTTATAGTTTCCTATGCTTCACTTCAGGTTTACTGTATCCCTCTGAGTTTCGTATTGACGATGAAACACAGAAATTGCATCGGAATTAAATACAAAAGGCACAATTCCGACTTAAGAACAAGAAAATTGACCCTTCTTACTGTCTATGTTTGAAACACTCCTGTGACACTAGTTATAGATTCCGATGCATCACTTCAGGTTTACTGTATCCCATGGACCTTCTTATTGACGATGAAACACAGAAATTGCATCGGAATTAAAAACAAAGGGCACAATGCCGACTTAAGTACAAGAAAACTGACTCTTCTTAATGTCTATGCTTTGAACCATTCCTGTGACACTAGTTATAGATTCCGATGCTTCACTTCAGGTTTACTGTATCCCTCTGACCTTCTTATTAACGACGAAACACAGTAATTGCATCGAAATTCAATACAAAAGGCACAATGCCTACTTAAGTACAAGAAAACTGATTCTTCTTACTGTCTATGTTTTGAACCATTCCTGTGACACTAGTTATAGATTCCGATGCTTCACTTCAGGTTTACTGTATCCCTCTGACCATCTTATTGACGATGAAACACAGAAATTGCATCGGAATTAAATAGAATAGGCACAATGCCCATTTAAGTACAAGAAAACTGACTCCTCTTACTGTCTAGGATATGAGCCATTCCTGTGACATTAGTTACAGATTCTGATGCTTCACTTCAGGTTTACTGTATAACTCTGACCTTCTTATTGACGATTAAACACAGAAATTGCGTCGGAATTAAATACCAATTGCACAATGCCGACTTAAGTACAAGAATACAGACTGTTCTTATTGTCTATGCTTTGAACCATTCCTGTGACACTAGTTATAGATTCCGATGCTTCACTTCAGGTTTACTGTATCCCTCTGACCTTCCTATTGACGATGAAACACAGATATTGCATCGGAAGTAAATACTAAAGGCACAATGTCAACTTAAGTACAAGTAAACTGACTCTTCTTACTGCCTATGTTTTGAACCATTCCTGTGACACTAGTTATAGATTCCGATGCTTCCCTTCAGGCCTACTGTATCCCTCTGACTTTCTTATTGACGACGAAACACAGAACTTGCATCGGAATTCAATACAAAAGGCACAATGCCTACTTAAGTGCAAGAAAACTGATTCTTCTTACTCTCTAAGCTTTGAACCATTCCTGTGACACTAGTTATAGATTCCGATGCTTCACTTCAGGTTTACTGTATCCCTCTGATCTTCTTATTGACGACGAAACACAGAAATTGCATCGGAATTCAATACAAAAGGCACAATGCCTACTTAAGTACAACCAAACTGATTCTTCTTACTGTCTATGTATTGAACCATTCCTGTGAGACTAGTTATAGATCCTGATGCTTCACTTCAGGTTTACTGTATCCCTCCGACCTTCGTATTGACGATGAAACACAGATATTGCCTCGGAATTAAATACAAAAGGCTGAATGCCGAATTGAGTACAAGAAGACTGACTCTTCTTACTGTCTATGTTTTTAACCTTTCCTGTGACACTAGGTATGGATTCCGATGCTTCACTTCAGGTTTACTGTATCCCTCCGACCTTCTTATTGACGATGAAACACAGAAATTGCATCGGAATTAAATACAAAAGGCACAATGCCGACTTAAGAACAAAAAAACTGACTCTTCTTACTGTCTATGTTTGAACCACTCCTGTGACACTAGTTATAGATTCCGATGCTTCACTTCAGGTTTACTGTATCCCTCTTACCTTCTTCTTGACGACGAAACACAGAAATTGCATCGGAATTAAATAGAAAAGTCACAATGCCGACTTAAGTACAAGAAAACTGACTCTTCTTACTTTCTATGTTTTGAACCATTCCTGTGACACTAGTTATAGTTTCCTATGCTTCACTTCAGGTTTACTGTATCCCTCTGAGTTTCGTATTGACGATGAAACACAGAAATTGCATCGGAATTAAATACAAAAGGCACAATTCCGACTTAAGAACAAGAAAATTGACCCTTCTTACTGTCTATGTTTGAAACACTCCTGTGACACTAGTTATAGATTCCGATGCATCACTTCAGGTTTACTGTATCCCATGGACCTTCTTATTGACGATGAAACACAGAAATTGCATAGGAATTAAAAACAAAGGGCACAATGCCGACTTAAGTACAAGAAAACTGACTCTTCTTAATGTCTATGCTTTGAACCATTCCTGTGACACTAGTTATAGATTCCGATGCTTCACTTCAGGTTTACTGTATCCCTCTGACCTTCTTATTAACGACGAAACACAGTAATTGCATCGAAATTCAATACAAAAGGCACAATGCCTACTTAAGTACAAGAAAACTGATTCTTCTTACTGTCTATGTTTTGAACCATTCCTGTGACACTTGTTATAGATTCCGATGCTTCACTTCAGGTTTACTGTATCCCTCTGACCATCTTATTGACGATGAAACACAGAAATTGCATCGGAATTAAATAGAATAGGCACAATGCCCATTTAAGTACAAGAAAACTGACTCCTCTTACTGTCTAGGATATGAGCCATTCCTGTGACATTAGTTACAGATTCTGATGCTTCACTTCAGGTTTACTGTATAACTCTGACCTTCTTATTGACGATTAAACACAGATATTGCGTCGGAATTAAATACCAATTGCACAATGCCGACTTAAGTACAAGAATACAGACTGTTCTTATTGTCTATGCTTTGAACCATTCCTGTGACACTAGTTATAGATTCCGATGCTTCACTTCAGGTTTACTGTATCCCTCTGACCTTCCTATTGACGATGAAACACAGATATTGCATCGGAAGTAAATACTAAAGGCACAATGTCAACTTAAGTACAAGTAAACTGACTCTTCTTACTGCCTATGTTTTGAACCATTCCTGTGACACTAGTTATAGATTCCGATGCTTCCCTTCAGGCCTACTGTATCCCTCTGACTTTCTTATTGACGACGAAACACAGAACTTGCATCGGAATTCAATACAAAAGGCACAATGCCTACTTAAGTGCAAGAAAACTGATTCTTCTTACTCTCTAAGCTTTGAACCATTCCTGTGACACTAGTTATAGATTCCGATGCTTCACTTCAGGTTTACTGTATCCCTCTGATCTTCTTATTGACGACGAAACACAGAAATTGCATCGGAATTCAATACAAAAGGCAAAATGCCTACTTAAGTACAACCAAACTGATTCTTCTTACTGTCTATGTATTGAACCATTCCTGTGAGACTAGTTATAGATCCTGATGCTTCACTTCAGGTTTACTGTATCCCTCCGACCTTCGTATTGACGATGAAACACAGATATTGCCTCGGAATTAAATACAAAAGGCTGAATGCCGAATTGAGTACAAGAAGACTGACTCTTCTTACTGTCTATGTTTTTAACCTTTCCTGTGACACTAGGTATGGATTCCGATGCTTCACTTCAGGTTTACTGTATCCCTCCGACCTTCTTATTGACGATGAAACACAGAAATTGCATCGGAATTAAATACAAAAGGCACAATGCCGACTTAAGATCAAAAAAACTGACTCTTCTTACTGTCTATGTTTGAACCACTCCTGTGACACTAGTTATAGATTCCGATGCTTCACTTCAGGTTTACTGTATCCCTCTTACCTTCTTCTTGACGACGAAACACAGAAATTGCATCGGAATTAAATAGAAAAGTCACAATGCCGACTTAAGTACAAGTAAACTGACTCTTCTTACTTTCTATGTTTTGAACCATTCCTGTGACACTAGTTATAGTTTCCTATGCTTCACTTCAGGTTTACTGTATCCCTCTGACCTTCCTACTGACGATGAAACACAGAAATTGCATCGGAATTAAATAGGAAAATCCCAATGCCGACTTAAGTACAAGAAAACTGACTCTTCTTACTGTCTATGTTTTGAACCACTCCTGTGACACTAGTTATATTTTCCGATGCTTTACTTCAGGTTTACTGAATCCCTCTGACCTCTTCTTGACGACGAAACACAGAAATTGCATCGGAATTAAATAGAAAAGTCACAATGCCGTCTTAAGTACAAGAAAACTGACTCTTCTTACTGTATATGTTTTTAACCAATCCTGTGACACTAGTTATAGTTTCCGATGCTTCACTTCAGGTTTACTGTATCTCTCTGAGCTTCGTATTGACGATGAAACACAGAAATAGCATCGGAATTATATACAAAAGGCACAATTCCGACTTAAGAAGAAGAAAATTGACTCTTCTTACTGTCTATGTTTTGAACCACTCCTGTGACACTAGTTATAGATTCCGATGCTTCACTTCAAGTTTACTGTATCCCATGGACCTTCTTATTGACGATGAAACACAGAAATTGCATCGGAATTAAAAACAAAGGGCACAATGCCGACTTAATTACAAGAAAACTGACTCTTCTTAATGTCTATGTTTTGATCCATTCCTGTGACTCTAGTTATAGATTCCGATGCTTCACTTCAGGTTTACTGTATCCCTCTGACCTTCTTATTAACGACGAAACACAGTAATTGCATCGAAATTCAATACAAAAGGCACAATGCCTACTTAAGTACAAGAAAACTGATTCTTCTTACTGTCTATGTTTTGAACCATTCCTGTGACACTAGTTATAGATTCCGATGCTTCACTTCAGGTTTACTGTATCCCTCTGACCATCTTATTGACGATGAAACACAGAAATTGCATCGGAATTAAATAGAATAGGCACAATGCCCATTTAAGTACAAGAAAACTGACTCCTCTTACTGTCTAGGATATGAGCCATTCCTGTGACATTAGTTACAGATTCTGATGCTTCACTTCAGGTTTACTGTATAACTCTGACCTTCTTATTGACGATTAAACACAGAAATTGCGTCGGAATTAAATACCAATTGGACAATGCCGACTTAAGTACAAGAATACAGACTGTTCTTATTGTCTATGCTTTGAACCATTCCTGTGACACTAGTTATAGATTCCGATGCTTCACTTCAGGTTTACAGTATCCCTCTGACCTTCCTATTGACGATGAAACACAGATATTGCATCGGAAGTAAATACTAAAGGCACAATGTCAACTTAAGTACAAGTAAACTGACTCTTCTTACTGCCTATGTTTTGAACCATTCCTGTGACACTAGTTATAGATTCCGATGGTTCCCTTCAGGCCTACTGTATCCCTCTGACTTTCTTATTGACGACGAAACACAGAACTTGCATCGGAATTCAATACAAAAGGCACAATGCCTACTTAAGTGCAAGAAAACTGATTCTTCTTACTCTCTAAGCTTTGAACCATTCCTGTGACACTAGTTATAGATTCCGATGCTTCACTTCAGGTTTACTGTATCCCTCTGATCTTCTTATTGACGACGAAACACAGAAATTGCATCGGAATTCAATACAAAAGGCACAATGCCTACTTATGTACAACCAAACTGATTCATCTTACTGTCTATGTATTGAACCATTCCTGTGAGACTAGTTATAGATCCTGATGCTTCACTTCAGGTTTACTGTATCCCTCCGACCTTCGTATTGACGATGAAACACAGATATTGCCTCGGAATTAAATACAAAAGGCTGAATGCCGAATTGAGTACAAGAAGACTTACCCTTCTTACTGTCTATGTTTTTAACCTTTCCTGTGACACTAGGTATGGATTCCGATGCTTCACTTCAGGTTTACTGTATCCCTCCGACCTTCTTATTGACGATGAAACACAGAAATTGCATCGGAATTAAATACAAAAGGCACAATGCCGACTTAAGTACAAGAAAACTGACTCTTCTTACTGTCTATGTTTTGAACCATTCCTGTGACACAAGTTATAGATTCCGATGCTTCACTTCAGGTTTACTGTATCCCTCTGATCTTCTTATTGACGATGAAACACAGAGATTGCATCGGAATTAAATACAAAAGGCACAATGCCGACTTAAGTGCAAGAAAACTGACTCTTCTTACTGTCTATGATTTGAACCTTTCCTGTGACACTAGTTATAGATTGAGATACTTCACTTCAGGCTTAATGTATCCCTCTGACATTCTTATTGACGATGAAACACAGAAATTGCATCGGAATTAAATACAAAAGGCACAATGATGCTCAAGTGAAAGTAGGCTGGCTAATCTTACTGTCTATGTTTGAACCATTCCTGTGACACTAGTTATAGATTCCGTTGCTTCACTTCAGGTTTACTGTATCCCTCTGACCTTATTATTGACGATGAAACACAGAAATTGCATCGGAATTAAATAGAAAAGGCACAATGCCGACTTAAGTACAAGAAAACTGACTCATCTTACTGTCTATGTTTTGAACCATTCCTGTAACACTAGTTATAGATTCCGATGCTTCACTTCAGGTTTACTGTATCCCTCTGACCTTCTTATTGACGACGAAACACTGAAATTGCATCGGAATTAAATACAAAAGGCACAATGCCGACTCAAGTACAAGAAAACTGATTCTTCTTACTGTCTAAGTTTTGAACCATTCCTGTGACACTAGTTATAGATTCCGATGCTTCACTTCAAAATTACTGTATCCCTCTGACCTTCTTATTGACGATGAAACACAGAAATTGCATCGGAATTAAATACAAAAGGCACAATTCCGATTTTAGTACAAGAAAACTGACTCTTCTTACTGTCTATGTTTTGAATCATTCCTGTGACATTAGTTACAGATTCTGATGCTTCACTTCCGGTTTACTGTATCCCTCCGGCCCTCTTGTTGACGATGAAACACAGAAATTGCATCGGAATGAAATACAAAGGGCACAAGGCCGTCTAACGTACAAGAAAACTGAGTCTTCTTACTGTCTATGTTTTGAACCATTCCTGTGACACTAGTTATAGATTCCGAAGCTTCACTTCAGGTCTACTGTATCCCTCTCACATTCCTATTGACGATGAATAACAGAAATAGCATCGGAATTAAATACAAAAGGCACAATGCCGACTTAAGTACAAGTAAACTGACTCTTCTTACAGTCTATGTTTTGAACCATTCCTGTGACACTAGTTGTAGATTCCGATGCTTCACTTCAGGTTTACTGTATCCCTCCGACCTTCGTATTGACGATGAAACACAGATATTGCCTCGGAATTAAACACAAAAAGCACAATGCCGGATTAAGTACAAGAAGACTGACACTTCTTACTGTCTATGTTTTTAACCTTTCCTGTGACACTAGTTATAGATTGCGATGCTTCACTTCTGGTTTACTGTATCCCTCCGACCTTCTTATTGACGATGAGACACAGAAATTGCATCGGAATTAAATACAAAAGGCACAATGCCAACTTAAGTACAAGAAAACTGACTCTTCGTACTGCCTATGTTTTGAACCATTCCTGTGACACTAGTTATAGATTCCGATGCTTCACTTCAGGTTTACTGTATCCCTTTGTCCCTCTTATTGACGATGAAACACAGAAATTGCATCGGAATTCAATACAAAATATCACAATGCCGACTCAAGTACAAGAAGACTGGCTATTCTTACTGTGTACGTTTTCAACCTTTCCTGTGTGACCGGTTTTAGATTCTAATGCTTCACTTCAGGATTACTGTATCCCTTGGACCTTCTTATTGACGACGAAACACAGAAATTGCAGCGGAATTAAATACAAAAGGCATAATGCCGACTTAAGTACAAGAATAATGTCTCTTCTTACTGTCTATGTTTTGAACCATTCCTGTGACACTACTTATTGCTTCCGATGCTTTACTTCAGGTTTACTATATCCCTCTGACCTTCTTGTTGGCGATGAGACACAGAAATTGCATCGGAATTAAATACAAAAGGCACAATGCCGACTTAAGAACAAGAAAAAAGACTCTTCTTACAGTCTATGTTTTGAACCACTCCTGTGACTCTAGTTATTAATTCCGATCCTTCACTTTAGGTTTACAGTATACCTCTGACCCTCTTATTGACGATGAAACACAGAAATTACTTCGGAATTAAATACAAAAGGCACAATGCCGACTCCAGTACAAGAAAACTGACTCTTCTTACTGTCTATGTTTTGAACCATTCCTGTGACACTAGTTATAGATTCCGATGTTTCACTTCAGGTTTACTGTATCCCTCTGACCTTCTTATTGACGATTTAACACAGAAATTGCATCGGAATTCAATGCAAAAGGCACAATGCCGACTCAAGTACAAGAAGACTGGTTCTTCTTACTGTCTACGTTTTGAAACTTTCCTGTGTGACCGGTTTTAGATTCCGATGCTTCACTTCAGGATTACTGTATCCCTTGGACTTTCTTATTGACCACGAAACACAGAAATTGCATCGGAAGTAAATACAAAAGGCACAATGCCGATTTAAGTACAAGAAAACTGACTCTTCTTACTGTCTATGATTTGAATAATTCCTGTGATACTAATTATAGATTCCGATGCTTCACTTCAGGTTTACTGTATCCGACTGACCTTCTTATTGACGATGAAACACAGAAATTGCATCGGAATTAAATACAAAAGGCACAATGCCGATTTAAGTACAAGAAAACTGACTCTTCTTACTGTCTATGTTTTGAACCATTCCTGTGACACTAGTTATAGATTCTGATGTTTCACTTCAGGTTTACTGTATCCCTCTGACCTTCTTATTGACGATGGAACACAGAAATTGCATCGGAATTCAATACAAAAGGCACAATGCCGACTTAAGCACAAGAAACCTGACTCATCTTACTGTCTATGTTTTAAACCGTTCCTGTGACACTAGTTATAGATTCCAATGTTTCACTTCAGGTTTACTGTATCCCTCTGACTTTCTTATTGACGATGAAACACAGAAATTGCATCGGAATTAAATACAAAAGGCACAATGCCGATTTAAGTACAAGAAAACTGACTCTTCTTACTGTCTATGATTTGAATAATTCCTGTGATACTAGTTATAGATTCCGATGCTTCACTTCAGGTTTACTGTATCCCCCTGACCTTCTTATTGACGATGAAACACAGAAATTGCATCGGAATTAAATACAAAAGGCACAATGCCGATTGAAGTACAAGAAAACTGACTCTTCTTACAGTCTATGTTTTGAACCATTCCTGTGACATTAGTTACAGATTCTGATGCTTCACTTCAGGTTTTCTGTATCCCTTCTGACCTTCTTATTGACGATGAAACACAGAAATTGCATCGAAATTAAATACAAAGGGCACAATGCCGTCTAACGTACAAGAAAACTGACTCTTTTTATTGTCTATATTTTGAACCATACCTGTGATACTAGTTATAGATTCCGAAGCTTCACCTCAAGTCTACTGTATCCCTCTAACCTTCCTATTGACGATGAATCACAGAAATTGCATCGGAATTCAATACAAAAAATCACAATGCCGACTCAAGTACAAGAAGACTGGCTCTTCTCACTGTCTACGTTTTGAACCTTTCCTGTGTGACCGGTTTTAGATTCCGATGCTTCACTTCAGGATAACTGTATCCCTTGGACCTTCTTATTGACGACGAAACACAGAAATTGCATCGGAATTAAATACAAAAGGCACAATGCCGACATAAGTACAAGAAAAATGTCTCTTCTCACTGTCTATGTTTTGAACTATTCCTGTGACACTACTTATTGATTCCGATGCTTCACTTCAGGTTAACTGTATCCCTCTGACCTTCTTATTGACAATGAAACACAGAAATTGCATCGGAATTAAATACAAAAATCGCAGGGACGACGTAAGTACAAGAAAACAGACTTCTCTTACTGTCTATGATTTGAACCATTCCTGTGACACTAGTTATAGATTCCGATGCTTCACTGCAGGTTTACTGTATCCCTCTGACCTTCATATTGACGATGAAACACAGAAATTTCATCAAAATTAAATACAAAAGGCACAATGTCGACTAAAGTACAAGAAAACTGACTCTTCTTACTGTCTAAGTTTTGAACCGTTCGTGTGACACTAGTTATAGATTCCGATCCTTCACTTCAGGTTTACTGTATACCTCTGACCTTCTTATTGGCGATGAAACACAGAAATTACATCGGAATTAAATACAAAAGGCACAATGCCGACTTAAGTACAAGAAAACTGACTCTTCTTACTGTCTATGTTTTGAACCATTCCTGTGACACTAGTTATGGATTCCGATGTTTCACTTCAGGTTTGCTGTATCCCTCTGATCTTGTTATTGACGATGGAACACAGAAATAGCATCGGAATTCAATACAAAAGGCACAATGCCGGCTTAAGCACAAGAAACCTGACTCTTCTTACTGTCAATGTTTTGAACCATTCCTGTGACACTAGTTATAGATTCCAATGTTTCACTTCAGGTTTACTGTATCCCTCTGACCTCCTTATTGACGATGAAACACAGAAATTGCATCGGAATTAAATAGAAAATGCACAATGCTGACTTAAGTACAAGAAAACTGACTCTTCTTGCTGTCTATGTTTGGAACCATTCCTGTGACACTAGTTATAGATTTCGATGCTCCACTTCAGGTGTACTGTATCCCTCTGACCTTCTTATTGACGATGAAACACAGAAATTGCATCGGAATTCAATACAAAAGTCAAAATGCCGACTTAACTACAAGAAAACAGACTCTTCTTACTGTCTATGTTCTGAACCATTCCTGTGACACGAGTTATAGATTCCGATGCTTCACTCCAGGTTTACTGTATACCTCTAACCTTCTTATGGACGATGAAACACAGAAATTGCATCGAATTTCAATACAAAAGGCACAATGCCGACTTAGGTACAAGAAAACTGACTCTTCCTACTGTCTATGTTTTGAACCATTCTTGTGACACTAGTTATAGATTCCAAAGCATCACTTCAGGTTAACTGTATCCCTCTGACCTTTTTATTGACAATGAAACACAGAAATTGCATCGGAATTAAATACAAAAATCACAATGACGACTTAAGTACAAGAAAACAGCCTTCTCTTACTGTCTATGTTTTGAACCATTCCTGTGACACTAGTTATAGATTCCGATGCTTCACTGCAGGTTTACTGTATCCCTCTGACCTTCATATTGACGATGAAACACAGAAATTTAATCGGAATTAAATACAAAAGGCACAATGCCGACTAAAGTACAAGAAAACTGACTCTTCTTTCTGTCTACGTTTTGAACCATTTATGTGACACTAGTTATAGAATCCGATGCTTCACATCAGTTTTACTGTATCCCTCTGACGTTGTTATTGGTGATGAAACACAGAAATTTCATCGGAATTAAATACAAAAGGCACAATGCCGACTTAAGTACAAGAAAACTGACACTTCTTACTGTCTTTGTTTTGAACCATTCCTTTGACACTAGTAATAGATTCCGATGTTTCACTTCAGGTTTACTGTTTCCCTCTGACCTTCTTATTGACGATGAAACACAGAAATTGCGTCAGAATTAAATACAAAAGGCACAATGCCGACTTAAGTACAAGAAAACTGACTCATCTTACTGTCTATGATTTGAACCGTTCCTGTGACACTAGTTATACATTCCGATGCTTCACTTCAGGTTTACTGTATCCCTCTGACCTTCTTATTGACGATGAAACACAGAAATTGCATCGGAATTAAATATAAAAATCACTATGCCGACTTAAGTACAAGAAAACTGACTCTTCTTACTGGCTATGTTTTGAACCATTCTTGTGACACTAGTGATAGATTTTGATGCTTCACTTCAGGTTTACTGTATCCCTCTGATTTTCTTATTGACGATGAAACACAGAAGTTGCATCGGAATTAAATGCAATAGGAAGAATGCCGACATAAGTACAAGAAGACTGACTCTTTTTACCGTCTATGTTTTGAACCATTCCTGTGACACTAGTTATAGATTCCGATATTTCACTTCAGGTTTACTGTATCCCTCTGACCTTCTTATTGACGATGAAACACTGAGATTGCTTCGGAATTAAATACAAAAGGCAAAATGCCGACTTAAGTACAAGAAAACTGACTCTTCTTACTGTCTATGATTTGAACCTTTCCTGTGACACTAGTTATAGATTCCGATACTTCACCTCAGGTTTACTGTATCCCTCTGACATTCTTATTGACGATGAAACACAGAAATTGCATCGGAGTTAAATACATTTAAGTACAAGAAAACTGACTCTTCTTACTGTCTATGTTTTGAACCATTAGTGTGACATTAGAGATAGATTCTGATCCTTCACTTCAGGTTTACTGTATCCCTCTGACCTTCTTATTGACGATGAAACACAGAAATTGCATCGCAACTAAATACAAAAACAACCATGCCGACTTAAGTACAAGAAAAATGTCTCTTCTTACTGTCTATGTTTTGAACCATTCCTGTGACACTAGTTATAGATTTCGATGTTTCACTTCAGGTTTACTGTATCCCTCTGACTTTCTTATTGACGATGAAACACAGAAATTGCATCGGAATTCAATACAAAAGGCACAATGCCGACTTAAGTACAAGAAACTTGACTCTTCTTACTGTCAATCTTTTGAACCATTCCTGTGACACTAGTTATAGATTCCAATGTCTCACTTCAGGTTTACTGCATCCCTCTGACCCTCTTATTGACGATGAAACACAGAAATAGCATCGCAATTAAATAGAAAAGGCACAATGCCGACTTAAGTACAAGAAAACTGACTCTTCTTACTGTCTATGTTTTGAACCATTCCTGTGACACTAGTTATAGATTTCGATGCTTCACTTCAGGTTAACTGTATCCCTCTGACCTTCTTATTGACGATGAAACACAGAAATTGCATCGGAATTCAATACAAAAGGCACAATGACGACATAAGTACAAGAAAACTGACTCTTCTTACTGTCTTTGTTCTGAATCATTCCTGTGACACTAGTTACAGATTCCGATGCTTCACTTCAGATTTACTGTATCCCTCAGACCTTCTTATTGACGATGAATCACAGAAATTGCATCGGATTTCAATACAAAAGGCACAATGCCGACTTAGGTACAAGAAATCTGACCCTTCTTACTGCCTATGTTTCGAACTATTCCTGTGACACTAGTTATAGATTCCGATGCTTCACTTCAGGTTGACTGTACCCCTCTGACCTTCTTATTGACAATGAAACACAGAAATTGCATCGCAATTAAATACAAAAATCACAATGCCGACTTAAGTACAAGAAAACAGACTCTTCCAGCTGTCTATGTTTTGAACCATTCCTGTGACACTAGTTAAAGATTCCGATGCTTCACTTCAGGTTTACTGTATCCCTCTGACCTTCATATTGACGACGAAACACAGAAATTTCATCGGAATTTAATACAAAAGGCACAATGCCGCTTTAAGTTCAAGAAACCTGACTCTTTTTAATGTCTATGTTTTGAACCATTCCTGTGACACTAGTTATAGATTCTGATGCTTCACATCAGTTTTACTGTATCCCTCTGACCTTATTGACGATGAAACACAAAAATTTCATCGGAATTAAATACAAAAGGCACAATGCCGAATTAAGTACAAGAAAACTGACTCTTCTTACCTTCAATATTCTGAACCATTCCTGTGACACTAGTTATAGATTCCGATGCTTCACTTCAGGTTTACTGTATCCCTCTGACCTTCTTATTGACGATGAAACACAGAAATTGCATCGGATTTCAATACAAAACGCACAATGCCGACTTAGGTACAAGAAAACTGACTCTTCTTACTGTCTATGTTTTGAACCACTCCTGTGACACTAGTTAAAGATTCGGATGCTTCACTTCAGGTTTACTGTATCCCTCTGACCTTCTTATTGACGATGAAACACAGAAATTGCATCGGAATTAAACACAAAAGGCACAATGCCGATTCAAGTATAAGAAGAGTGGCTCTTCTTACTGTCTATGTTTTGAACCATTCCTGCGACACTAGTTATAGATTCCGATGCTTCACTTCAGTTTTACTGTATCCCTCTGACCTTCTTATTGACGACGAAACACAGAAATAGCATCGGAATTCAATACAAAAGGCGCAATGCCGACTTAAGTACAAGAATACTGACTCTTCTTACTGTCTATGCTTTGAACCATTCCTGTGACACTAGTTATAGATTCCGATGTTTCACTTCAGGTTTACTGTATCCCTCTGACCTTCTTATTGACGATGAAACACAGAAATTGAATCGGAATTAAATACAAAAGGCACAATGCCGACTCAAGTTTAAGAAGACCGGCTCTTCTTACTGTATATGTTTTGAATCTGTCCTGTGAGACCGGTTTTAGATTCCGATGCTTCACTTCAGGTTTATTGTATCCCGTGGACCTTCCTATTGACGACGAAAAGCAGAAATTGCATCGGAATCGAATACAAAATTCACAATGCCGACTTAAGTACAAGGAAACTGACACATCTTACTGTCTATGTTTTGAAGCATTCCTGTGACACTAGTTATAGATTCCGATGCTTCACTTCAGGTTCATTGTATCCCTCTTACCTTTTTATTGACGATGAAACACAGAAATTGCATCGGAATTAAACAGAAAACGCACAAATCCGTCTTAAGTACAAGAAAGCTGACTCTTCTTACAGTCTATGTTTTGAACCATTCCTGTGACACTAGTTATAGATTCCGATGCGTCACTTCAGGTTTACTGTATCCCTCTGACCTTCTTATTGACAATGAAACATAGAAATTGCACCGGAATTAAATACAAAAATCACAATGCCGACTTAAGTACAAGAAAACAGACTCTTCCTACTGTCTATGTTTTGAACCATTCCTGTGACACTAGTTATAGATTCTGGTGCTTCACTTCAGATTTGCTGTATCCCTCTGACCTTCATATTGACGATGAAACACAGAAATTTCATCGGAATTAAATACAAAAGGCACAATGCCGCTTTAAGTACTAGAAGACTGACTCTTTTTAATGTCTATGTTTTGAACCATTCCTGTGACACTACCTATAGATTCCGATGCTTCACATCAGTTTTACTGTATCCCTCTGACCTTCTTATTGACGATGAAACACAGAAATTTCATCAGACTTAAATACAAAAGGCACAATGCCTAATTAAGTACAAGAAAACTGACTCTTCTTACTGTCTTTGCTTTGAACCATTCCAGTGACACTAGTAATAGATTCCGATGCTTCAGTTCAGGTTTACTGTATCCCTCTGACCTTCTTATTGACGATGAAACACAGAATTTGCATCGGAATCAAATGCAATAGGCACAATGCCGACTTAAGTACAAGAAGACTGACTCTTCTTATTGTCTATGTTTTGAACCATTCCTGTGACACTAGTTATAGATTCCGATGCTTCACTTTAGGTTTACTGTATCCCTCTGTCCTTCGTATTGACGATGAACACAGAGATTGCATCGGAATTAAATACAAAAGGCACAATGCCGACTTAAGTACAAGAAGACTGACTCTTCTAACTGTCTATGTTGTCAACCACTCCTGTAACACTAGTTATAGTATCCGATGCTTCACTTCAGGTTTACTGTATCACTCTGACCTTCTTATTGACGATGAAACACAGAAATTGCATCGGAAATAAATGGAAAAGGCCAATGTCGACTTAAGTACAAGAAAACTGACTCTTCTTACTGTCTATGTTTTGAACCATTCCTGTGACACTAGTTATAGATTCCGATGCTTCACATCAGTTTTACTGTATCCCTCTGACCTTATTGACGATGAAACACAGAAATTTCATCGGAATTAAATACAAAAGGCACAATGCCGAATTAAGTACAAGAAAACTGACTCTTCTTACTGTCTTTGCTTTGACCCATTACTGTGACACTAGTTATAGATTTCGATGCTTCACTTCAGGTTTACTGTGTCCCTCTGACCTACTTATTGACGATGAAACACAGAAGTTGCATCGGAATTAAATGCAACAGGAACAATGCCGACTTAAGTACATGAGACTGACTCTTCTTACTGTCTATGTTTTGAACCATTCCTGTGACACTAGTTATAGATTCCGATGCTTCACTTTAGGTTTACTGTATCCCTCTGACCTTCTTATTGACGATGAAACACAGAAATTGCATCGGAAATAAATGGAAAAGGCACAATGTCGACTTAAGTACAAGAAAACTGACTCTTCTTACCGTCTATGTTTTGAACCATTCCTGTGACACTAGTTATAGATTCCGATGCTTCACATCAGTTTTACTGTATCCCTCTGACCTTATTGACGATGAAACACAGAAATTTCATCGGAATTAAATACAAAAGGCACAATGCCGAATTAAGTACAAGAAAACTGACTCTTCTTACTGTCTTTGCTTTGAACCATTACTGTGACACTAGTAATAGATTCCGATGCTTCACTTCAGGTTTACTGTATCCCTCTGACCTACTTATTGACGATGAAACACAGAAGTTGCATCGGAATTAAATGCAACAGGAACAATGCCGACTTAAGTACAGGAGACTGACTTTTCTTACTGTCTATGTTTTGAACCATTCCTGTGACACTAGTTATAGATTCCGATGCTTCACTTTAGGTTTACTGTATCCCTCTGACCTTCTTATTGACGATGAAACACAGAAATTGCATCGGAATTAAATAGAAAAGGCACAATGCCGACATAAGTACAAGAAAGCTGACTCTTCTTACTGTCTATGTTTTGAACCATTCCTGTGATACTAGTTATAGATTTCGATGCTTCACTTCAGGTTTACTGTATCCCTCTGACCTACTTATTGACGATGAAACACAGAAGTTGCATCGGAATTAAATGGAACAGGAACAATGCCGACTTAAGTACAGGAGACTGACTCTTCTTACTGTCTATGTTTTGAACCATTCCTGTGACACTAGTTATAGATTCCGATGCTTCACTTTAGGTTTACTGTATCCCTCTGACCTTCTTATTGACGATTAAACACAGAAACTGCATCGGAATTCAATACAAAAGGCACAATGCCGACTTAAGTACAAGAAAACTGACTCTTCTTACTGTCTATGCTTTGAACCATTCCTGTGACACTAGTTATAGATTCCGATGTTTCACTTCAGGTTTACTGTATCCCTCTGACCTTCTTATTGACGATGAAACACAGAAATTGCATCGGAATTAAATACAAAAGGCACAATGCCGACTCAAGTTTAAGAAGACCATCTCTTCTTACTGTATATGATTTGAATCTGTCCTGTGAGACCGGTTTTAGATTCCGATGCTTCACTTCAGGTTTACTGTATCCCGTGGACCTTCCTATTGACGACGAAAAGCAGAAATTGCATCGGAATCGAATACAAAATTCACAATGCCGACTTAAGTACAAGAAAACTGACACATCTTACTGTCTATGCTTTGAAGCATTCCTGTGACACTAGTTATAGAATCCGATGCTTCACTTCAGGTTCATTGTATCCCTCTTACCTTCTTATTGACGATGAAACACAGAAATTGCATCGGAATTAAATAGAAAAGGCACAAAGCCGTCTTATGTACAAGTAAGCTGACTCTTCTTACTGTCTATGTTTTGAACCATTCCTGTGACACTAGTTATAGATTCCGATGCGTCACTTCAGGTTTACTGTATCCCTCTGACCTTCTTATTGACAATGAAACATAGAAATTGCATCGGAATTAAATACAAAAATTACAATGCCGACTTAAGTACAAGAAAACAGACTCTTGCTACTGTCTATGTTTTGAACCATTCCTGTGACACTAGTTATAGATTCCGATGCTTCACTTCAGATTTACTGTATCCCTCTGACCTTCATATTGACGACGAAACACAGAAATTTCATCGGAATTATATACAAAAGGCACAATGCCGCTTTAAGTACAAGAAAACTGACTCTTTTTAATGTCTATGTTTTGAACAATTCCTGTGACACTAGTTATAGATTCCGATGCTTCACATCAGTTTTACTGTATACCTCTGACCTTCTTATTGACGATGAAACACAGAAATTTCATCAAACTTAAATACGAAAGGCACAATGCCGAATTAAGTACAAGAAAACTGACTCTTCTTACTGTCTTTGCTTTGAACCATTCCTGTGACACTAGTAATAGATTCCGATGCTTCACTTCAGGTTTACTGTATCCCTCTGACCTTCTTATTGACGATGAAACACAGAAGTTGCATCGGAATTACATGCAATAGGCACAATGCCGACTTAAGTACAAGAAGACTGACTTTTCTTATTGTCTATGTTTTGAACCATTCCTGTGACACTAGTTATAGATTCCGATGCTTCACTTTAGGTTTACTGTATCCCTCTGACCTTCGTATTGACGATGAACACAGAGATTGCATCGGAATTAAATACAAAAGGCACAATGCTGACTTAAGTACAAGAAGACTGACTCTTCTAACTGTCTATGTTGTGAACCACTCCTGTAACACTAGTTATACTATCCGATGCTTCACTTCAGGTTTACTGTATCACTCTGACCTTCTTATTGACGATGAAACACAGAAATTGCATCGGAAATAAATGGAAAAGGCACAATGTCGACTTAAGTACAAGAAAACTGACTCTAATTACTGTCTATGTTTTGAACCATTCCTGTGACACTAGTTATAGATTTCGATGCTTCACTTCAGGTTTACTGTATCCCTCTGACCTTCTTATTGACGATTAAACACAGAAACAGCATCGGAATTCAATACAAAAGGCACAATGCCGTCTTAAGTACAAGAAAACTGACTCTTCTTACTGTCTGTATTCTGAACCATTCCTGTGACACTAGTTAAAGATTCGGATGCTTCACTTCAGGTTTACTGTATCCCTCTGACCTTCTTATTGACGATGAAACACAGAAATAGCATCGGAATTAAATACAAAAGGCACAATGCCGATTCAAGTACAAGAAGAGTTTCTCTTCTTACTGTCTATGTTTTGAACCATTCCTGCGACACTAGTTATAGATTCCGATGCTTCTCTTCAGTTTTACTGTATCGCTCTGACCTTCTTATTGACGATGAAACACAGGAATTGCATCGGAATTCAATACAAAAGGCACAATGCCGATTTAAGTACAAGAAAACTGACTCATCTTACTGTCTATGCTTTGAACCATTCCTGTGACACTAGTTATAGATTCCGATGCTTCACTTCAGATTTACTGTATCCCTCTGACCTCCTTATTGACGATGAATCACAGAAATTGCTTCGGATTTCAATACAAAAAGCACAATGCCGACTTAGGTACAAGAAAACTGACTCTTCTTACTGTCTATGCTTTGAACCATTCCTGTGACACTAGTTATAGATTCCGATGTTTCACTTCAGGTTTACTGTATCCCTCTGACCTTCTTATTGACGATGAAACGCAGAAATTGCATCGGAATTAAATACAAAAGGCACAATGCCGACTCAAGTTTAAGAAGACCGGCTCTTCTTACTGTATATGTTTTGAATCTGTCCTGTGAGACCGGTTTTAGATTCCGATGCTTCACTCCAGGTTTACTGTATCCCGTGGACCTTCCTATTGACGACGAAAAGCAGAAATTGCATCGGAATCGAATACAAAATTCACAATGTCGACTTAAGTACAAGAAAACTGACACATCTTACTGTCTATGTTTTGAAGCATTCCTGTGACACTAGTTATAGATTCCGATGCTTCACTTCAGGTTCATTGTATCCCTCTTACCTTCTTATTGACGATGAAACACAGAAATTGCATCGGAAATAAATAGAAAAGGCACAAAGCCGACTTAAGTACAAGAAAGCTGACTCTTCTTACTGTCTATGCTTTGAACCATTCCTGTGACACTAGTTATAGATTCCGATGCTTCACTTCAGGTTTACTGTATCCCTCTGACCTTCATATTGACGATGAAACACAGAAATTTCATCGGAATTACATACAAAAGGCACAATGCCGCTTTAAGTACAAGAAAACTGACTCTTTTTAATGTCTATGTTTTGAACCATTCCTGTGACACTAGTTATAGATTCCGATCCCTCACATCAGTTTTACTGTATCCCTCTGACCTTCTTATTGACGATGAAACACAGAAATTTCATCAGACTTAAATACAAAAGGCACAATGCCGAATTAAGTACAAGAAAACTGACACTTCTTACTGTCTTTGCTTTGAACCATTCCTGTGACACTAGTAATAGATTCCGATGCTTCACTTCAGGTTTACTGTATCCCTCTGACCTTCTTATTGACGATGAAACACAGAAGTTGCATCGGAATTAAATGCAAAAGGCACAATGCCGACTTAAGTACAAGAAGACTGACTCTTCTAACTGTCTATGTTGTGAACCACTCCTGTAACACTAGTTATAGTATCCGATGCTTCACTTCAGGTTTACTGTTTCACTCTGACCTTCTTATTGACGATGAAACACAGAAATTGCATCGGAATTAAATAGAAAAGGCACAAAGCCGTCTTATGTACAAGTAAGCTGACTCTTCTTACTGTCTATGTTTTGAACCATTCCTGTGACACTAGTTATAGATTCCGATGCGTCACTTCAGGTTTACTGTATCCCTCTGACCTTCTTATTGACAATGAAACATAGAAATTGCATCGGAATTAAATACAAAAATCACAATGCCGACTTAAGTACAAGAAAACAGACTCTTCCTACTGTCTATGTTTTGAACCATTCCTGTGACACTAGTTATAGATTCCGATGCTTCACTTCAGATTTACTGTTTCCCTCTGACCTTCATATTGACGATGAAACACAGAAATTTCATCGGAATTATATACAAAAGGCACAATGCCGCTTTAAGTACAAGAAAACTGACTCTTTTTAATGTCTATGTTTTGAACCATTCCTGTGACACTAGTTATAGATTCCGATGCTTCACATCAGTTTTACTGTATACCTCTGACCTTCTTATTGACGATGAAACACAGAAATTTCATCAGACTTAAATACGAAAGGCACAATGCCGAATTAAGTACAAGAAAACTGACTCTTCTTACTGTCTTTGCTTTGAACCATTCCTGTGACACTAGTAATAGATTCCGATGCTTCACTTCAGGTTTACTGTATCCCTCTGACCTTCTTATTGACGATGAAACACAGAAGTTGCATCGGAATTACATGCAATAGGCACAATGCCGACTTAAGTACAAGAAGACTGACTCTTCTTATTGTCTATGTTTTGAACCATTCCTGTGACACTAGTTATAGATTCCGATGCTTCACTTTAGGTTTACTGTATCCCTCTGACCTTCGTATTGACGATGAACACAGAGATTGCATCGGAATTAAATACAAAAGGCACAATGCTGACTTAAGTACAAGAAGACTGACTCTTCTAACTGTCTATGTTGTGAACCACTCCTGTAACACTAGTTACAGTATCCGATGCTTCACTTCAGGTTTACTGTATCACTCTGACCTTCTTATTGACGATGAAACACAGAAATTGCATCGGAAATAAATGGAAAAGCACAATGTCGACTTAAGTACAAGAAAACTGACTCTAATTACTGTCTATGTTTTGAACCATTCCTGTGACACTAGTTATAGATTTCGATGCTTCACTTCAGGTTTACTGTATCCCTCTGACCTTCTTATTGACGATTAAACACAGAAACAGCATCGGAATTCAATACAAAAGGCACAATGCCGTCTTAAGTACAAGAAAACTGACTCTTCTTACTGTCTGTATTCTGAACCATTCCTGTGACACTAGTTATAGATTCCGATGCTTCACTTCAGGTTTACTGTATCCCTCTGACCTTCTTATTGACGATGAAACACAGAAATTGCATCGGATTTCAATACAAAAGGCACAATGCCGACTCAGGTACAAGAAAACTGACTCTTCTTACCGTCTATGTTTTGAACCACTCCTGTGACACTAGTTAAAGATTCGGATGCTTCACTTCAGGTTTACTGTATCCCTCTGACATTCTAATTGACGACGAAACACAGAAATAGCATCGGAATTCAATACAAAAGGCACAATGCCGACTTAAGTACAAGAAAACTGACTCTTCTTACTGTCTATGCTTTGAACCATTCCTGTGACACTAGTTATAGATTCCGATGTTTCACTTCAGGTTTACTGTATCCCCCTGACCTTCTTATTGACGATGAAACGCAGAAATTGCATCGGAATTAAATACAAAAGGCACAATGCCGACTCAAGTTTAAGAAGACCGGCTCTTCTTACCGTATATGTTTTGAATCTGTCCTGTGAGACCGGTTTTAGATTCCGATGCTTCACTTCAGGTTTACTGTATCCCGCGGACCTTCCTATTGACGACGAAAAGCAGAAATTGCATCGGAATCGAATACAAAATTCACAATGCCGACTTAAGTACAAGAAAACTGACACATCTTACTGTCTATGTTTTGAAGCATTCCTGTGACACTAGTTATAGATTCCGATGCTTCACTTCCGGTTTACTGTATCCCTCTGACCTTCTTATTGACGATGAAACACAGAAGTTGCATCGGAATTAAATGCAAAAGGCACAATGCCGACTTAAGTACAAGAAGACTGACTCTTCTAACTGTCTATGTTGTGAACCACTCCTGTAACACTAGTTATAGTATCCGATGCTTCACTTCAGGTTTACTGTTTCACTCTGACCTTCTTATTGACGATGAAACACAGAAATTGCATCGGAAATAAATGGAAAAGGCACAATGTCGACTTAAGTACAAGAAAACTGACTCTAAATACTGTCTATGTTTTGAACCATTCCTGTGACACTAGTTATAGATTCCGATGCTTCACTTCAGGTTTACTGTATCCCTCTGACCTTCTTATTGACAATGAAACATAGAAATTGCATCGGAATTAAATACAAAAATCACAATGCCGACTTAAGTACAAGATAACAGACTCTTCCTACTGTCTATGTTTTGAACCATTCCTGTGACACTAGTTATAGATTCCGATGCTTCACTTCAGATTTACTGTATCCCTCTGACCTTCATATTGACTATGAAACACAGAAATTTCATCGGAATTAAATACAAAAGGCACATTGCCGCTTTAAGTACAAGAAAACTGACTCTTTTTAATGTCTATGTTTCGAACCTTTCCTGTGACACTAGTTATAGATTCCGATGCTTCACATCAGTTTTACTGTATCCCTCTGACCTTCTCATTGACGATGAAACACAGAAATTTCATCAGACTTAAATACAAAAGGCACATTGCCGAATTAAGTACAAGAAAACTGACTCTTCTTACTGTCTTTGCTTTGAACCATTCCTGTGACACTAGTAATAGATTCCGATGCTTCACTTCAGGTTTACTGTATCCCTCTGACCTTCTTAACGACGATGAAACACAGAAGTTGCATCGGAATTAAATGCAATAGGCACAATGCCGACTTAAGTACAAGAAGAATGGCTCTTCTTATTGTCTATGTTTTGAACCATTCCTGTGACACTAGTTATAGATTCCGATGCTTCACTTTAGGTTTACTGTATCCCTCTGACCTTCGTATTGACGATGAAACACAGAGATTGCATCGGAATTAAATACAAAAGGCACAATGCCGACTTAAGTACAAGAAGACTGACTCTTCTAACTGTCTATGTTGTGAACCACTCCTGTAACACTAGTTATAGTATCCGATGCTTCACTTCAGGTTTACTGTATCACTCTGACCTTCTTATTGACAATGAGACACAGAAATTGCATCGGAATTAAATGGAAAAGGCACAATGTCGACTTAAGTACAAGAAAACTGACTCTTCTTACTGTCTATGTTTTGAACCATTCCTGTGACACTAGTTATAGATTTCGATGCTTCACTTCAGGTTTACTGTATACCTCTGACCTTCTTATTGACGATTAAACACAGAAACTGCATCGGAATTCAATACAAAAGGCACAATGCCGTCTTAAGTACAAGAAAACTGACTCTTCTTACTGTCTATATTCTGAACCATTCCTGTGACACAAGTTATAGATTCCGATGCTTCACTTCAGTTTTACTGTATCCCTCTGACCTTCTTATTGACGATGAAACACAGAAATTGCATCGGATTTCAATACAAAAGGCACAATGCCGACTCAGGTACAAGAAAACTGACACTTCTTACTGTCTATATTTTGAACCACTCCTGTGACACTAGTTAAAGATTCGGATGCTTCACTTCAGGTTTACTGTATCCCTCTGACCTTCTTATTGACGATGAAACACAGAAATAGCATCGGAATTAAATACAAAAGGCACAATGCCGATTCAAGTACAAGAAGAGTTTCTCTTCTTACTGTCTATGTTTTGAACCATTCCTGCGACACTAGTTATAGATTCCGATGCTTCTCTTCAGTTTTACTGTATCGCTCTGACCTTCTTATTGACGATGAAACACAGAAATTGCATCGGAATTCAATACAAAAGGCACAATGCCTATTTAAGTACAAGAAAACTGACTCTTCTTACTGTCTATGCTTTGAACCATTCCTGTGACACTAGTTATTGATTCCGATGCTTCACTTCAGATTTACCGTATCCCTCTGACCATCTTATTGACAATGAAACACAGAAATTGAATCGGAATTAAATACAAAAATCACAATGGCGACTTAAGTACAAGAAAACAGACTCTTCCTGCTGTCTATGTTTTGAACCAGTCCTGTGACACTAGTTATAGATTCCGATGCTTCACTTCAGGTTTACTGTATCCCTCTGACCTTCATATTGACGATGAAACACAGAAATTTCATCGGAATTAAATACAAAAGGCACAATGCCGCTTTAAGTTCAAGAAACCTGACTCTTTTTAATGTCTATGTTTTGAACCATTCCTGTGACACTAGTTATAGATTCCGATGCTTCATCTCAGTTTTACTGTATCCCTCTGACCTTATTGACGATGAAACACAGAAATTTCATCGGAATTAAATACAAAAGGCACAATGCCGAATTGAGTACAAGAAAACTGACTCTTCTTACTGTCTTTGCTTTAACCATTACTGTGACACTAGTATTAGATTCCGATGCTTCACTTCAGGTTTACTGTATCCCTCTGACCTACTTATTGACGATGAAACACAGAAGTTGCATCGGAATTAAATGCAACAGGAACAATGCCGACTTAAGTACAGGAGACTGACTCTTCTTACTGTCTATGTTTTGAACCATTCCTGTGACACTAGTTATAGATTCCGATATTTCACTTTAGGTTTACTGTATCCCTCTGACCTTCTTATTGACGATGAAACACAGAAATTGCATCGGAATTAAATAGAAAAGGCACAATGCCGACTTAAGTACAAGTAAGCTGACTTTTCTTACTGTCTATGTTTTGAACCATTCCTGTGACGCTAGTTATAGATTTCGATGCTTCACTTCAGGTTTACTGTATGCCTCTGACCTTCTTATTGACGATTAAACACAGAAACTGCATCGGAATTCAATACAAAAGGCACAATGCCGACTTAAGTACAAGAAAACTGACTCTTCTTACTGTCTATATTCTGAACCATTATTGCGACACTAGTTACAGATTCCGATGCTTCACTTCAGGTTTACTGTATCCCTTTGACCCTCTTATTGACGATGAAACACAGAAATTGCATCGGATTTCAATACAGAACGCACAATGCCGACTTAGGTACAAGAAAACTGACTCTTCTTACTGTCTATGTTTTGAACCACTCCTGTGACACTAGTTAAAGATTCGGATGCTCCACTTCAGGTTTACTGTATCCCTCTGACCTTCTTATTGACGATGAAACGCAGAAATTGCATCGGAATTAAATACAATAGGCACAATTCCGATTCAAGTACAAGAAGAGTGGCTCTTCTTACTGTCTATGTTTTGAACCATTCCTGCGACACTAGCTATGGATACCGATGCTTCACTTCAGTTCTACTGTATCCCTCTGACCTTCTTATTGACGACGAAACACAGATATAGCATCGGAATTCAATACAAAAGGCACAATGCCGACTTAAGTACAAGAAAACTGACTCTTCTTACTGTCTATGCTTTGAACGATTCCTGTGACACTAGTTATAGATTCCGATGTTTCACTTCAGGTTTACTGTATCCCTCTGATCTTCGTATTGACGATGAAACACAGAGATTGCATCGGAATTAAATACAAAAGGCACAATGCCGACTTAAGTACAAGAAAGCTGACACATCTTACTGTCTATGTTTTGAAGCATTCCTGTGACACTAGTTATAGATTCCAATGCTTCACTTCAGGTTCATTGTATCCCTCTTACCTTCTTATTGACGATGAAACACAGAAATTGCATCGGAATTAAATAGAAAAGGCACAAAGCCGACTTAAGTACAAGAAAGCTGACTCTTCTTACTGTCTATGTGTTGAACCATTCCTGTGACACTAGTTATAGATTCCGATGCTTCACTTCAGGTTTACTGTATCCCTCTGACTTTCTTATTGACAATGAAACATAGAAATTGCATCGGAATTAAATACAAAAATCACAATGCCGACTTAAGTACAAGAAAACAGACTCTTCCTACTGTCTATGTTTTGAACCATTCCTGTGACACTAGTTATAGATTCCGATGCTTCACTTCAGATTTACTGTATCCCTCTGACCTTCATATTGACGATGAAACACTGAAATTTCATCGGAATTAAATGCAAAAGGCACAATGCCGCTTTAAGTACAAGAAAACTGACTCTTTTTAATGTCTATGTTTTGAACCATTCCTGTGACACTAGTTATAGATTCCGATGCTTCACATCAGGTTTACTGTATCCCTCTGAACTTCTTATGGACGATGAAAGACAGAAGTTGCATCGGAATTAAGTGCAATAGGCACAATGCCGACATAAGTACAAGAAGACTGACTCTTCTTCTTGTCTATGTTTTGAACCATTCCTGGGACACTAGTTATAGATTCCGATGCTTCACTTTAGGTTTACTGTATCCCTCTGATCTTCGTATTGACGATGAAACACAGAAATTGCATCGGAATTAAATAGAAAAGGCACAATGCCGACTCAAGTTTAAGAAGACCGGCTCTTCTTACTGTATATGTTTTGAATCTGTCCTGTGAGACCGGTTTTAGATTCCGATGCTTCACTTCAAGTTTACTGTATCCCGTGGACCTTCCTATTGACGACGAAAAGCAGAAATTGCATTGGAATGGAATACAAAATTCACAATGCCGACTTAAGTACAAGAAAACTGACACATCTTACTGTCTATGTTTTGAAGCATTCCTGTGACACTAGTTATAGATTCCGATGCTTCACTTCAGGTTTACTGTATCCCTCTTACCTTCTTATTGACGATGAAACACAGAAATTGCATCGGAAATAAATAGAAAAGGCACAAAGCCGACTTAAGCACAAGAAAGCTGACTCTTCTTACTGTCTATGTTTTGAACCATTCCTGTGACACTAGTTATAGATTCCGATGCTTCACTTCAGGTTTACTGTATCCCTGTGACCTTCGTATGGACGATGAAACACAGAATTTGCATCGGAATTAAATACAAAAGGCACAACGCCGACTTAAGTACAAGAAAACTGACTCTTCGTACTGTCTATGTTTTGAACCATTCCTGTGACACTAGTTATAGATTCCGATACTTCACTTCAGGTTTAATGTATCCCTCCGACCTTCTTATTGACGATGAAACACAGCAATTGCATCGGAATTAAATACAAAAGGCACAATGCCGACTCAAGTACAGGAGGGCTGCCTTCTCTTACTGTCTATGCTTTGAACCTTTCCTGTGAGCCCGGTTTTAGATTCCGATGCTTCACTTCAGGTTTACTGTATCCCTTGGACATTTCTATTGACGACGAAACACAGAAATTGCATCGGAAAAAAATACAAAAGGCACAACGCCGACTTAAGTACAAGAAAACAGACTCTTCTTACTCTCTATGTTTTGAACCGTTCCTGT
This sequence comes from Schistocerca piceifrons, assembly GCF_021461385.2. Taxonomy (NCBI): domain Eukaryota; kingdom Metazoa; phylum Arthropoda; class Insecta; order Orthoptera; family Acrididae; genus Schistocerca; species Schistocerca piceifrons. The sequence continues at coordinate 77,346 of NW_025727406.1, read as the reverse complement.
GAAACTAGTTATAGATTCCGATGCATCACTTCAGGTTTACTGTATCCCTCTAACCATCTTATTGACGATGAAACACAGAAATTGCATCGGAATTACATACGAAAGGCACAATGCCGACTCAAGTACAAGAAACTGGCTCTTCTTACTGTCTATGTTTTGAACCTTTCCTGTGAAACCGGAATTAGATTCCGATGCTTCGCTTCAGGTTTACTGTTTCCCTCTGACCTTCTTATTGACGATGAAACATAGATATAGCATCGGGATTAAATACTAAAGGCGCAATGCCGACTTAAGTACAAGAAAACGGACTCTTCTTACTGTCTATGCTTTGAATCATTCCTGTGACACTAGTTATAAATTCTGATGCTTCACTTCAGTTTTCCTGTATCCCTCTGATCTTCTTATTGGCGATGAAACACAGAAAGTGCATCATAATTAAACTCAAAAGGCACAATGCCGGCTTAATTACAAAGAAACGGACTCTTCTTACTGTCTATGTTTTGAACCATTCTTGTGACACTAGTTATAGATTCCGATGCTTGACTTCAGGTTTACTGTATTCCTCTGACTTTCTAATTGACGAGGAAACACAGATATTGCATCGCAATTAAATACAAAAGGCACAATGCCGACTATATTACAAGAAGACTGACTCTTCTTACTGTAGAAGTTTTGAACCTTTCCTGTGTGACAGGTTTTAGATTCCGATGCTTCACTTCAGATTTACTGTATCCAGCTGACCTTCTTATTGACGATGAAACACAGAAATTGCATCGGAATTAAATACATAAGATACAATGCCGGCTTGAGTACAAGAAAACTGACTCTTCTTGCTGTCTATGTTTGAACCATTCCTATGACACCAGTTATAGACTCCGATGCTTCAATTCAGGTTAACTGTATCCCTCTGACCGTCTTATTGACGAATAATCACAGAAATTGCATCGGAATTAAATACAAAAGGCACAATGCCGACTCAGGTACAAGAAGTCTGGCTCTTCTTACTGTCTATGTTTTGAACCTTTCCTGTGAGACCGGTTTTATATTCCGATGCTTCACTTCAGGTTTACTGTATCCCTTGGACCTTCTTATTGACGACGAAACACAGAAACTGCATCGGAATTAAATAGAAATGGAACATTGCCGACATAAGTACGAGAAAAAAGACTCTTCTTAATATCTATGTTTTGAACCATTCCTGTGACACTAGTTATAGATTACGATGCTTCACATCAGGTTTACTGTATCCAGCTGACCTTCTTATTGACGATGAAACACAGAAATTGCATCGGAATTAAATAGAATAATCACAATGCCGACTCAAGTACATGAAAACTGACTTATCTTACTGTCTATGTTTTGAACCATTCCTGTGTCACTAGTTATAGATTCCGATGCATCACATTAGGTTTGCTGCATCCCTCTGATCTTCTTATTGACGGTGAAACACGGAAATTGCATCGGAATTAAATACAAAAGGCACAATGCCGATTTAAGTACAAGAAGACTGATTCTTCCTGCTGTCTATGTTTTGAACCATTCCTGTGACACTAGTTATAGATTCCGATGTTTCACTTTAGGTTTACTGTATCCCTCTGACCTTCTTATTGACGATGAAACACAGAAATTGCATCGGAATTTGTTACAAATGTCACAATGCCGACTCAAGTACAAGAAGACTGGCTTCTCTTACTGTCTATGTTTGAACCATTCCTGTGACACTAATTATAGATTCCGATGCTTCACTTCAGGTTTACTGTATCCCTCAGACCGTCTTATAGACGATGTAACACAGATATTGCCTTGGATTTATATACAAATGGCACAATGCCGACTTAAGTACAAGAAGACTGACTCGTCTTACTGTCTACGTTTTGAACCATTTCTGTGGCACTAGTTATAGATTCCGATGTTTCACTTCAGGTTTACTGTATCCCTCTGACATTGTTATTGACGATGATACACAGAAATTGCATCTTAATTATATACAAAAGGCACAATGCCGACTTAAGTACAAGGAGACTGACTCTTCTTACTGTCTATGATTTGAACCATTCCTGTGACACTAGTTATAGATTCCGATGCTTCACTTCAGGTTTACTGTATCCAGCTGACCTTCTTATTGACGATGAAACACAGAAATTGCATCGGAATTATATACAAAAGGCACAATGCCGACTTAGGTACAAGTAGACTGACTCTTCTTACTGTCTATGATTTGAACCATTCCTGTGACACTAGTTATAGTTTCCGATGCTTCACTTCAGGTTTACTGTATACCTTGGACCTTCTTATTGACGACGAATCACAGATTGCATCGGAATTAAATACAAAAGGCACAATGCCGACTTAAGTACAAGACAACTGACTCTTCTTCCTGTCTATGATTTGAAACATTCCTGTTACACTAGTTATAGACTCCGATGCTTCACTTCAGGTTTTTTGTATCCCTCTAAACTTCTTATTGACGATGAGACACAGAAATTGCATCGGAATTACATACAAAAGGCACAATGCCGACTTCAGTATAAGAAAACTGACTCTTCTTACTGTCTATGTTCTGAACCATTCCTGTGACACTAGTTATAGATTCCGATGCTTCACTACAGGTTTACTGTATCCAGCTGACCTTCTTATTGACGATGAAACACAGAAATTGCATCGGCATTATATACAAAAGGCACAATGCCGACTTAGGTTCAAGAAGACTGACTCAGATTACTGTCTATGATTTGAACCATTCCTGTGACACTAGTTATAGATTCCGATGCTTCACTCAGTTTACTGTATCCCTCTGACATCATTATTGACGATCAAACACAGAAAATTGATCGGAATTTAATACAAAAGGCACAATGCCGACTCAAGTACAAGAAGACTGGCTCTTCTTACTGTCTATGTTTTGAAAAATTCCTATGACACTAGTTATAGATTCCTATGCTTCACTTCAATTTCCTGTATCCCTGTGACCGTGTTATTGACGATGAAACACAGAAATTGCATCGGAATTAAATACAAAAATCACAATGCCGACTCAAGTACAAGAAGTCAGGCTCATCTTACTGTCTATGTTTTGAACTTTTCCTGTAACACCGGTTTTAGATTCCGATGATTCACTTCTGGTTAACCGTATTCCTTGGACCTTCTTATTGACGACGAACACAGAAATTGCATCGGAATTAAATAGAAAATGCACAACGCCGACTGAAGTACAAGAAGACTGACTCTTCCTACTGTCTATGTTTTGAACCATTGCTGTGACACTAGTTATAGATTCCGATGCTTCACTTCAGGTTTACTGTATCCCTCTGACCGTCTTATTGACAGTGAAGCAAAGAAATTGCATCGGAATTAAATACAAAAGGCACAATGCCGACTCAAGTACAAGAAGTCTGGCTCTTCTTACTGTCTATGCTTTGAACCTTTCCTGTGACACTAGTTATAGATTCCGATGCTTCTCTTCAGGTTTACTGTATCCCTCTGACCTTCTTACTGACGATGAATTACAGAAATTGCATCGGAATTAAATACAAGGGCACAATGCCGACCTAAGTACAAGAAAACTGACTCTTCTTACTGTTTAAGTTTTGAACCATTCCTGTGACACTAGTCATAGATTCCGATGCTTCATTTCAGGTTTACTGTATCTCTCTGATCTTCTTACTGACGATGAACCACAGAAATTGCATCGGAATTAAATACAAAAGGCACAATGCCGACTTAAGTACAAGAAAACTGACTCTTCTTACTGTCTATGTTTTGAACCATTCCTGTGACACTAGTTATAGATTCCGATGCTTCACTTCAGGTTTACTGTATCCCTCTGACCGCCGTACTGACGATGAAACACAGAAATTGCATCGGAATTAAATACAAATGGCACAATGCCGACTCAAGTACAAGAAGACTGGCTCTTCTTACCGGCTATGATTTGAACCTTTCCTGTTAGATCGGTGTTAGATTCCGATGCTTCACTTCAGGTTTACTGTATCCCTCTGACCTTCTTATTGTCGATGAAATACAGGAATTGCATCGGAATTACATACAAAAGGCACAATGGCGACTAAAATACAAGAAAACTGACTCTTCTTACTGTCTATGTTTTGAACCATTCTTGTGACACTAGTTATAGATTCCGATGCCTCACTTCAGGTTTACTGTATCCCTCTGACCTTCTTATTGACAATGAAACACAGAAAATACATCGGAATTAAATACAAAAGGCACAATGCCGACCTAAGTACAAGAAAACTGACTCTTCTTACTGTTTAAGTTTTGAACCTTTCCTGTGACACTAGTTATAGATTCCGATGCTTCACTTCAGGTTTACTGTTTCCCTGTGACCTTCGTATTGACGAAGAAACACGGAAATTGCATCGGAATTAAATACAAAAGGCACAATGCCGACTTAAGTACAAGAAGACTGACTCGTCTTACTGTCTACGTTTTGAGCCATTCCTGTGACACTAGTTATTGATTATGATGCTTCACTTCAGGTTTACTGTATCCCTCTGGCCCTCATATTGACGATGAAACACAGAAATTGCATCGGAATTAAATACAAAAGGCACACTGCCGACTCAAGTACAAGAAGACTGGCTCTTCTTAATGTCTATGTTTTGAACCATTTCTGTGACACTAGTTATAGATTCCAATGGCTCACGTCAGGTTTACTGTATCCCTCTGACCTTCTTATTGACGAAGAAACACACATATTGCTTCGGAATTAATTACAAAATGCACAATGCCAACTTAAGTACAAGAAGACTGACCCTTCTAACTGTCTATGCTTTGAACCATTCCTGTGACACTTGTTATAGATTCCGATGCTTCACTTCAGGTTTACTGTATCCCTCTGACCTTCTTATTGACGAAGAAACACAGATATTGCTTCGGAATTAAACACAAAAGGCACAATGCCGACTTAAGTACAAAAAGACCGACTCTTCTTACTCCCTATGTTTTGAACCATTCCTGTGACACTAGTTATAGAATCCGATGCTTCACTTCAGGTTCACTGTATCCCTCTGACCTTCTTATTGACAATCAAACACAGATATTGCATCGGAATTAAATACAAAAGGCTCAATGCCGACTTCTGAACAATAAAACTCACTCTTCTTACTGTCTATGTTTCTAACCATTCCTGTGACGCTAGTTATAGATTCCGATGCTTCACCTCAGGTTTACTGTATCCCTCTGACCTTCGTATTGAAGATGAAACACAGAAATTGCATCGGAATTAAATACAAAATGCACAATGCCGACTTAAATACATAAAGACAGACTCTTCTTACCCTCTATGTTTTGAACCATTTCTGTGACACTAGTTATAGATTCCGATACTTCACTTCAGGTTTAGTGTTTCCCTCTGACCTTCTTATTGACGATGAAACACAGAAATTGCATCGGAATTAAGTACAAAATGCAAAATGCCGACTTAAGTACAAGAAAACTGACTCTTATTACTGTCTATGTTTTGAACCATTCCTGTGACCCTAGTTATAGATTCCGATGCTTCACTTCAGGTATACTGTATCCCTGTGAGCTTCTTATTGACGAAATAACACAGAAATTGCTTCGGAATTAAATACAAAAAGCACAATGCCGACTCATGTACAAGAAGTCTGGCTCTTCTTACTGCCTATGTTTTGAACCTTTCCTCTGAGACCGGTTTTAGATTCCGATGCTTCACTTCAGGTTTACTGTATCCCTTGGACCTTCTTATTGACGACGAAACACTGAAATTGCATCGGAATTAAATACAAATGGCACAATGCCGACTTAAGTACGAGAAAATTGACTCTTCTTTCTGTCTATGTTTTGAACCATTCCTGTGACACTAGTTATAGATTACGATGCTTCACTTCAGGTTTACTGTATCACTCTGACCTTCTTATTGACGATCAAATACAGAAATTGCATCGGAATTACATACAAAAGGCACAATGCCGACTTAAGTACAAGAAAACTGACTCTTCTTACTGCCTATGTTTTGAACCATTCCTGTGACACTAGTTAGTAGATTCCGATGCTTCACTTCAGGTTTACTGTTTCCCTCTGACCTTCTTATTGACAATGTAACACAGAAATTGCATCGGAATTAAATACAAAAGGCACAATGCCGACCTAAGTACAGGAAAACTGACTCTTCTTACTGTTTAAGTTTTGAACCATTCCTGTGACACTAGTTATGGATTCCGATGCTTCACTTCAGGTTTACTGTATCCCTGTGACCTTCTTATTGACGATGAAACACAGAAATTGCATCGGAATTAAATACAAAAGGCACAATGCCGACTTAAGTACAAGAAAACAGACTCCTCTTACTTTCTATGTTTTGAAACATTCCTGTGACACTAGTTATAGATTCCGATGCTTCACTTCAGGTTTACTGTATCCCTTTGACCTTCATATTGACGATGAAACACGTAAATTGCATCGGAATTAAATACAAAAGGCACAATGCCGATTCAAGTACAAGAAGACTGGCTCAACTTAATGCCTATGTTTTGAACCATTTCTGTGACACCAGTTATAGATTCCAATGGCTCACGTCAGGTTTACTGTATCCCTCTGACCTTCTTATTGACGAAGAAACACACATATTGCTTCGGAATTAATTACAAAAGGCACAATGCCAACTTAAGTACAAGAAGACTGACCCTTCTTACTGTCTATACTTTGAACCATTCCTGTGACACTTGTTATAGATTCCGATGCTTCACTTCAGGGTTACTGTATCCCTCTGACCTTCTTATTGACGAAGAAACACAGATATTGCTTCGGAATTAAATACAAAAGGCACAATGCCGACTTAAGTACATAAAGACAGACTCTTCTTACTCTCCATGTTTTGAACCATTCCTTTGACACTAGTTATAGATTCCGATGCTTCATTTCAGGTGTAGTGTTTCCCTCAGACCTTCTTATTGACGATGAAACACAGAAATAGCATCGGAATTAAATACAAAAAGCAAAATGCCGACTTAAGTACAAGAAGTCTGGCTCTTCTTACTGCCTATGTTTTGAACCTTTCCTCTGAGACCGGTTTTAGATTCCGATGCTTCACTTCAGGTTTACTGTATCCCTTGGACCTTCTTATTGACGACGAAACACTGAAATTGCATCGGAATTAAATACAAATGGCACAATGCCGACTTAAGTACAAGAAAATTGACTCATCTTACTGTCTATGTTTTGAACCATTCCTGTGACACTAGTTATAGATTCCGATGCTTCACTTCAGGTTTACTGTATCACTCTAACCTTCTTATTGACGATGAAATACAGAAATTGCATCGGAATTACATACAAAAGGTACAATGCCGACTTAAGTACAAGAAAACTGACTCATCTTACTGTCTATGTTTTGAACCATTCCTGTGACACATGTCATAGATTGCGATGCTTCACTTCAGATTTACTGTTTCCCTCTGACCTTCTTATTGACAATGTAACACAGAAATTGCATCGGAATTAAATACAAAAGGCACAATGCCGACCTAAGTACAAGAAAACTGACTCTTCTTACTGTTTAAGTTTTGAACCATTCCTGTGACACTAGTTATAGATTCCGATGCTTCACTTCAGGTTTACTGTATCCCTGTGACCATCTTATTGATGATGAAACACAGAAATTGCATCGGAATTAAATAGAAAATGCACAATGCCGACTTAAGTACAAAAAAACTGACTCTTTATACTGTCTAAATTTTGAACCATTCCTGTGACACTAGTTATAGATTCCGATGCTTCACTTCAGGTTTACTGTTTCCCTCTGACCTTCTTATTGACAATGTAACACAGAAATTGCATCGGAATTAAATACAAAAGGCACAATGCCGACCTAAGTACAAGAAAACTGACTCTTATTACTGTCAATGTTTTGAACCATTCCTGTGACACTAGTTATAGATTCCGATGCTTCACTTCAGGTTTACTGTATCCCTCTGAGCTTCTTATTGACGATATGACACAGAAATTGCTTCGGAATTAAATACAAAAAGCACAGTGCCGACTCATGTACAAGAAGTGTGGCTCTTCTTACTGCCTATGTTTTGAACCTTTCTTCTGAGACAGGTTTTAGATTCCGATGCTTCACTTCAGGTTTACTGTATCCCTTGGACCTTCTTATTGACGACGAAACACTGAAATTGCATCGGAATTAAATACAAATGGCACAATGCCGACTTAAGTACAAGAAAATTGACCCTTCTTTCTGTCTATGCTTTGAACCATTCCTGTGACACTAGTTATAGATTCCGATGCTTCACTTCAGGTTTACTGTATCACTCTGACCTTCTTATTGACGATGAAATACAGAAATTGCATCGGAATTACATACAAAAGGCACAATGCCGACTTAAGTACAAGAAAACTGACTCTTCTTACTGTCTATGTTTTGAACCATTCCTGTGACACTAGTTATAGATTCCGATGCTTCACTTCAGGTTTACTGTTTCCTTCTGACCTTCTTATTGACAATGTAACACAGAAATTGCATCGGAATTAAATGCAAAAGACACAATGCCGACCTAAGTACAGGAAAACTGACTCTTCTTACTGTTTAGGTTTTGAACCATTCCTGTGACACTAGTTATAGATTCCGATGCTTCACTTCTGGTTTACTGTATCCCTGTGACCTTCTTATTGACGATGAAACACAGAAATTGCATCGGAATTAAATACAAAAGGCACAATGCCGACTTAAGTACAAGAAAACAGACTCTTCTTACTGTCTATGTTTTGAACCATTCCTGTGACACTAGTTATAGATTCCGATGCTTCACTTCAGGTTTACTGTATCCCTTTGACCTTCTTATTGACGATGAAACACGTAAATTGCATCGGAATTAAATACAAAAGGCACAATGCCGACTTAAGTAAAAGAAGACTGACTCTTCTTACTGTCTATGTTTTGAACCAATTCTGTGACACTAGTTATAGATTCCGTTGCTTCACTTCAGGTTTACTGTATCCCTCTGATCTTCTTATTGTCGATGAAATACAGGAATTGCATCGGAATTACATACAAAAGGCACAATGGCGACTAAAATACAAGAAAACTGACTCTTCTTACTGTCTATGTTTTGAACCATTCTTGTGACACTAGTTATAGATTCCGATGCTTCACTTCAGGGTTACTGTATCCCTGTGACCTTCTTATTGACGATGAAACACGGAAATTGCATCGGAATTAAATACAAAAGGCACAATGCCGTCTTAAGTACAAGAAGACTGACTCGTCTTACTGTCTACGTTTTGAGCCATTCCTGTGACACTAGTTATAGATTCCGATGCTTCACTTCAGGTTTACTGTATCCCTCTGGCCCTCTTATTGACGATGAAACACAGAAATTGCATCGGAATTAAATACAAAAGGCACAATGCCGACTCAAGTATAAGAAGACTGGCTCTTCTTAATGTCTATGTTTTAACCATTTCCGTGACACTAGTTATAGATTCCAATGGCTCACGTCAGGTTTACTGTATCCCTCTGACCTTCGTATTGACGAAGAAACACACATATTGCTTCGGAATTAATTACAAAAGGCACAATGCCAACTTAAGTACAAGAAGACTGACCCCTCTTACTGTCTATGCTTTGAACCATTCCTGTGACACTTGTTATAGATTCCGATGCTTCACTTCAGGTTTACTGTATCCCTCTGACCTTCTTATTGACGAAGAAACACAGATATTGCTTCGGAATTAAATACAAAAGGCACAATGCAGACTTAAGTACATAAAGACAGACTCTTCTTACTCTCTATGTTTTGAACCATTCCTGTGACACTAGTTATAGATTTCGATGCTTCACTTCAGGTATAGTGTTTCCCTCTGACCTTCTTATTGACGATGAGACACAGAAATTGCATCGGAATTAAATACAAAAAGCAAAATGCCGACTTAAGTACAAGAAAATTGACTCTTATTACTGTCTATGTTTTGAACCATTCCTGTGACACAAGTTATAGATTCCGATGCTTCACTTCAGGTTTACTGTATCCCTCTGAGCTTCTTATTGACGATATAACACAGAAATTGCATCGGAATTAAATACAAAGAGCACAATGCCGACTTAAGTTCAAGAAGTCTGGCTCTTCTTACTGCCTATGTTTTGAACCTTTCCTCTGAGACCGGTTTTAGATTCCGATGCTTCACTTCAGGTTTACTGTATCCCTTGGACCTTCTTATTGACGACGAAACACTGAAATTGCATCGGAATTAAATACAAATGGCACAATGCCGACTTGAGTACAAGAAAATTGACTCTTCTTTCTGTCTATGTTTTAACCATTCCTGTGACACTAGTTATAGATTCCGATGCTTCACTTCAGGTTTACTGTATCACTCTGACCTGCTTATTGACGATGAAATACAGAAATTGCATCGGAATTACATACAAAAGGCACAATGCCGACTTAAGTACAAGAAAACTGACTCTTCTTACTGTCTATGTTTTGAACCATTCCTGTGACACTAGTTATATATTCCGATGCTTCACTTCAGGTTTACTGTTTCCCTCTGACCTTCTTATTGACAATGTAACACAGAAATTGCATCGGAATTAAATACAAAAGGCACAATGACGAACTAAGTTCAAGAAAACTGACTCTTCTTACTGTTTAAATTTTGAACCATTCCTGTGACACTAGTTATAGATTCCGATGCTTCACTTCAGGTTTACTGTATCCCTGTGACCTTCTTATTGACGATGAAACACAGAAATTGCATCGGAATTAAAAAACAAAAGGCACAATGCCGACTTAAGTACAAGAAAACTGAATCTTTATACTGTCTATGTTTTGAACCATTCCTGTGACACTAGTTATAGATTCCGATGCTTCACTTCAGGTTTACTGTTTCCCTCTGACCTTCCTTATGACAATGTGACACAGAAATTGCATCGGAATTAAATACAAAAAGCACAATGCCGACCTAAGTACAAGAAAACTGACTCTTCTTACTGTTTAAGTTTGAACCATTCCTGTGACACTAGTTATAGATTCCGATGCTTCACTTCATGTTTACTGTATCCCTGTGACCTTCTTATTGACGGTGAAACACAGAAATTGCATCGGAATTAAATACAAAAGGCACAATGCCGACTTAAGTACAAGAAAACAGACTCTTCTTACTGTCTATGGTTTGAACCATTCCTGTGACACTAGTTATAGATTCCGATGCTTCACTTCAGGTTAACTGTATCACTTTGACCTTCTTATTGTCGATGAAACACGTAAATTGCATCGGAATTAAATACAAAAGGCACAATGCCGACTTAAGTACAAGAAGACTGACTCTTCTTACTGTCTATGTTTTGTCCCATTCCTGTGACACTAGTTATGGATTCCGATGCTTCACTTCAGGTTTACTGTATCCCTCTGGCCTTCTTATTGACGATGAAACACAGAAATTCCATCGGAATTAAATACAAAAGGCACAATGCCGACTCAAGTACAAGAAGACTGGCTCTTCTTACTGTCTATGTTTTAAACCATTTCTGTGACACTAGTTATAGATTCCAATGCTTCACGTCAGGTTTACTGTATCCCTCTGACCTTCTTATTGACGATGAAACACAGAAATTGCATCGGAATTAATTACAAAAGGCACAATGCCGACTCAAGTACAAGGAGACTGGCTCTTCTTAATGTCTATGTTATGAACCAATCCTGTGACACTACTTATAGATTCCGATGCTTCACTTCAGGTTTACTGTTTCCCTCTGGCCTTCTTATTGACAATGTATCACAGAAATTGCATCGGAATTAAATACAAAAGACACAATGCCGACCTAAGTACAAGAAAACTTACTCTTCTTACTGTTTAAGTTTTGAACCATTCCTGTGACACTAGTTATAGATTGCGATGCTTCACTTCAGGTTTACTGTATCCCTGTGACCTTCTTATTGACGATGAAACACAGAAATTGCATCGGAATTAAATACAAAAGGCACAATGCCGACTTAAGTACAAGAAAACAGACTCTTCTTACTGTCTATGTTTTGAACCATTCCTGTGACACTAGTTATAGATTCCGATGCTTCACTTGAGGTTTACTGTATCCCTTTGACCTTCTTATTGACGATGAAACACGTAAATTGCATCGGAATTAAATACAAAAGGCACAATGCCGACTTAAGTAAAAGAAGACTGACTCTTCTTACTGTCTATGTTTTGAACCAATTCTGTGACACTAGTTATAGATTCCGTTGCTTCACTTCAGGTTTACTGTATCCCTCTGATCTTCTTATTGTCGATGAAATACAGGAATTGCATCGGAATTACATACAAAAGGCACAATGGCGACTAAAATAAAAGAAAACTGACTCTTCTTACTGTCTATGTTTTGAACCATTCTTGTGACACTAGTTATAGATTCCGATGCTTCACTTCAGGGTTACTGTATCCCTGTGACCTTCTTATTGACGATGAAACACGGAAATTGCATCGGAATTAAATACAAAAGGCACAATGCCGTCTTAAGTACAAGAAGACTGACTCGTCTTACTGTCTACGTTTTGAGCCATTCCTGTGACACTAGTTATAGATTCCGATGCTTCACTTCAGGGTTACTGTATCCCTCTGGCCCTCTTATTGACGATGAAACACAGAAATTGCATCGGAATTAAATACAAATGGCACAATGCCGACTCAAGTATAAGAAGACTGGCTCTTCTTAATGTCTATGTTTTAACCATTTCCGTGACACTAGTTATAGATTCCATTGGCTCACGTCAGGTTTACTGTATCCCTCTGACCTTCTTATTGACGAAGAAACACACATATTGCTTCGGAATTAATTACAAAAAGCACAATGCCGACTTAAGTACAAGAAGACTGACCCTTCTTACTGTCTATGCTTTGAACCATTCCTGTGACACTAGTTATAGATTCCGATGCTTCACTTCAGGTTAACTGTATCACTTTGACCTTCTTATTGACGATGAAACACGTAAATTGCATCGGAATTAAATACAAAAGGCACAATGACGACCTAAGTTCAAGAAAACTGACTCTTCTTACTGTTTAAATTTTGAACCATTCCTGTGACACTAGTTATAGATTCCGATGCTTCACTTCAGGTTTACTGTATCCCTGTGACCTTCTTATTGACGATGAAACACAGAAATTGCATCGGAATTAAAAAACAAAAGGCACAATGCCGACTTAAGTACAAGAAAACTGAATCTTTATACTGTCTATGTTTTGAACCATTCCTGTGACACTAGTTATAGATTCCGATGCTTCACTTCAGGTTTACTGTTTCCCTCTGACCTTCCTATTGACAATGTAACACAGAAATTGCATCGGAATTAAATACAAAAAGCACAATGCCGACCTAAGTACAAGAAAACTGACTCTTCTTACTGTTTAAGTTTGAACCATTCCTGTGACACTAGTTATAGATTCCGATGCTTCACTTCAGGTTTACTGTATCCCTGTGACCTTCTTATTGACGATGAAACACAGAAATTGCATCGGAATTAAATACAAAAGGCACAATGCCGACTTAAGTACAAGAAGACTGACCCTTCTTACTGTCTTCGTTTTGAACCATTCCTGTGACACTACTTATAGATTCCGATGCTTCACTTCAGGTTTACTGTATCCCTCTGGCCCGCTTATTGACGATGAAACACAGAAATTGCATCGGAATTAAATACAAAAGGCACAATGCCGACTCAAGTACAAGGAGACTGGCTCTTCTTAATGTCTATGTTATGAACCATTCCTGTGACACTACTTATAGATTCCGATGCTTCACTTCAGGTTTACTGTTTCCCTCTGACCTTCTTATTGACAATGTATCACAGAAATTGCATCGGAATTAAATACAAAAGGCACAATGCCGACCTAAGTACAAGAAAACTTACTCTACTTACTGTTTAAGTTTTGAACCATTCCTGTGACACTAGTTATAGATTGCGATGCTTCACTTCAGGTTTACTGTATCCCTGTGACCTTCTTATTGACGATGAAACACAGAAATTGCATCGGAATTAAATACAAAAGGCACAATGCCAACTTAAGTACAAGAAAACAGACTCTTCTTACTGTCTATGATTTGAACCATTCCTGTGACACTAGTTATAGATTCCGATGCTCCACTTCAGCTTTACTGTATCCCTTTGACCTTCTTATTGACGATGAAACACGTAAATTGCATCGGAATTAAATACAAAAGGCACAATGCCGACTTAAGTACAAGAAGAGTGACTCTTCTTACTGTCTATGTTTTGAACCATTCCTGTGACACTAGTTATAGATTCCGATGCTTCACTTCAGGTTTACTGTATCCCTCTGGCCTTCTTATTGACGATGAAACACAGCAATTGCATCGGAATTAAATACAAAAGGACCAATGCCGACTCAAGTACAATAAGACTGGCTCTTCTTACTGTCTATGTTGTGAACCATATCTGTGACACTAGTTATAGATTCCAATGCCTCACGTCAGGTTTACTGTATCACTCTGACCTTCTTATTGACGATGAAACACAGAAATTGCATCGGAATTAAATACAAAAGGCTCAATGCCGACTTAAGTACAATAAAACTGACTCTTCTTACTGTCTATGTTTTGAACCACTCCTGTGACACTAGTTATAGATTACGATGCTTCACCTCAGGTTTACTGTATCCCTCTGACCTTCGTATTGACGATGAAGCACAGAGATTGCATCGGAATTAAGTACAAAATGCACAATGCCGACTTAAGTACATAAAGACAGACTCTTCTTACTCTCCATATTTTGAACCATTCCTGTGACACAAGTTATGGATTCCGATGCTTCACTTCAGGTTTACTGTTTCCCTCTGACATTGTTATTGACGATGAAACACAGAAATTGCATCGGTATTATATACAAAAGGCACAATGCCGACTTAAGTACAAGAAGGCTGACCCTTCTTACTGAATATGTTTTGAACCATTCTTGTGACACTAGTTATAGATTCCGATGCTTCACTTCAGGTTTACTGTATCCCCCTGAGCTTGTTATTGACGATGAAAAACAGAAATTGCATCGGTATTATATACAAAAGGCACAATGCCCACTTAAGTACAAGATGACTGACTCTTCTTACTGTCTTTGTTTTGAACCATTCCTGTGACGCTAGTTATAGATTCCGATGCTTCACTTCAGGTTCACTGTATCCCTCTGACCGTCGTACTGACGATGAAACACAGAAATTGCATCGGAATTAAATACAAATGGCACAATGCCGACACAAGTACAAGAAGACTGACTCTTCTTACTGTCTATGTATTGCCCATTCCTGTGACACTAGTTATAGATTCCGATGCTTCACTTCAGGTTTACTGTATCCCTCTGATCGTCGTATTGACGATGAAACACAGAAATTGCATCGGAATTAAATACAAACGGCACAATGCCGACTCATGTACAAGAAGACTGGCTCTTCTTACTGCCTATGCTTTGAACCTTTCCTCTGAGACCGGTTTTAGATTCCGATGCTTCACTTCAGGTTTACTGTATCCCTTGGACATTCTTATTGACGACGAAACACTGAAATTGCATCGGAATTAAATAGAAAAGGAACAATGACGACTTAAGTACAAGAAAATTGACTCTTCTTACTGTCTATGGTTTGAACCATTCCTGTGACACTAGTTATAGATTCCAATGCTTCACTTCAGGTTTACTGTTTCCCTCTGACCTTCTTGTTGACGATGAAATACAGAAATTGCATCTGAATTACATACAAAAGGCACAATGACGATTTAAGTACAAGAAAACTGACTTTTCTTACTGTCTATGTTTTGAACCATTCCTGTGACACTAGTTGTAGATTCCGATGCTTCACTTCAGGTTTACTGTATCACTCTGACCCTCTTATTGACAATGTAACACAGAAATTGCATCGGAATTAAATATAAAATGCCCAAGGCCGACCTAAGTACAGGAAAACTGACTCTTCTTACTGTCTATGTTGTGAACCATTCCTGTGACACTACTTATAGATCCCGATACTTCACTTCAGGTTTACTGTATCCCTCTGAGCATCTTATTGACGATGAAACACAGAAATTGCATCGGTATTATATACAAAAGGCACAATGCCGACTTAAGTACAAGAAGACTGACTCTCTTACTGTCTATGTTTAGAACCATTCCTGTGACACTAGTTATAGATTCCGATGCTTCACTTCAGGTTCTCTGTATCCCTCTGACCGTCGTACTAACGATGAAACACAGAAATTGCATCGGAATTAAATACAAATGGCACATTGCCGACTCAAGTACAAGAAGGCTGACTCTTCTTACTGTCTATGTTTTGAACCATTCCTGTGACACTAGTTATAGATTCCGATGCTTCACTTCAGGTTTACTGTATCCCTGTGACCTTCTTATTGACGATGAAACACAGAAATTGCATCGGAATTAAATACAAAAGGCACAATGCCGACTTAAGTACAAGAAAACAGACTCTTTTTACTGTCTATGGTTTGAACCATTCCTGTGACACTAGTTATAGATTCCGATGCTTCACTTCAGGTTTACTGTATCACTTTGACCTTCTTATTGACGATGAAACACGTAAATTGCATCGGAATTAAATACAAAAGGCACAATGCCGGCTTAAGTACAAGAAGACTGACTCGTCTTACTGTCTACGTTTTGAGCCATTCCTGTGACACTAGTTATAGATTCCGATGCTTCACTTCAGGTTTACTGTATCCCTCTGGCCCTCTTACTGACGATGAAACACAGAAATTGCATCGGAATTAAATACAAAAGGCACAATGCCGACTCAAGTATAAGATGACTGGCTCTTCTTAATGTCTATGTTTTAACCATTTCTGTGACACTAGTTATAGATTCCAATGGCTCACGTCAGGTTTACTGTATCCCTCTGACCTTCTTATTGACGAAGAAACACACATATTGCTTCGGAATTAATTACAAAAGGCACAATGCCATCTTAAGTACAAGAAGACTGACCCTTCTTACTGTCTATGCTTTGAACCATTCCTGTGACACTTGTTATAGATTCCGATGCTTCACTTCAGGTTTACTGTATCCCTCTGACCTTCTTATTGACGAAGAAACACAGATATTGCTTCGGAATTAAATACAAAAGGCACAATGCCGACTTAAGTACATAAAGACAGACTCTTCTTACTCTCTATGTTTTGAACCATTCCTGTGACACTAGTTATAGATGCCGATGCTTCACTTCAGGTTTACTGTATCCCTCTGATCTTCTTATTGACGATATAACACAGAAATTGCATCGGAATTAAATACAAAGAGCACAATGCCGACTTAGGTTCAAGAAGTCTGGCTCTTCTTATTGCCTATGTTTTGAACCTTTCCTCTGAGACCGGTTTTAGATTCCGATGCTTCACTTCAGGTTTACTGTATCCCTTGGACCTTCTTATTGACGACGAAACACTGAAATTGCATCGGAATTAAATACAAATGGCACAATGCCGACTTAAGTAAAAGAAAATTGACTCTTCTTTCTGTCTATGTTTTAACCATTCCTGTGACACTAGTTATTGATTCCAATGCTTCACTTCAGGTTTACTGTATCACTCTGACCTGCTTATTGACGATGAAATACAGAAATTGCATCGGAATTACATACAAAAGGCTCAATGTCGACTTAAGTACAAGAAAAGTGACTCTTCTTACTGTCTATGTTTTGAACCATTCCTGTGACACTAGTTATATATTCCGATGCTTCACTTCAGGTTTACTGTTTCTCTCTGACCATCTTATTGACAATGTAACACAGAAATAGCATCGGAATTAAATACAAAAGGCACAATGACGACCTAAGTTCAAGAAAACTGTTTCTTCTTACTGTTTAAATTTTGAACCATTCCTGTGACACTAGTTATAGATTCCGATGCTTCACTTCAGGTTTACTGTATCCCTGTGACCTTCTTATTGACGATGAAACACAGAAATTGCATCGGAATTAGAAAACAAAAGGCACAATGCCGACTTAAGTACAAGAAAACTGACTCATTATACTGTCTATGTTTTGAACCATTCCTGTGACACTAGTTATAGATTCCGATGCTTCACTTCAGGTTTACTGTTTCCCACTGACCTTCCTATTGACAATGTAACACAGATATTGCATCGGAATTAAATACAAAAAGCACAATGCCGACCTAAGTACAAGAAAACTGACTCTTCTTACTGTTTAAGTTTGAACCATTCCTGTGACACTAGTTATAGATTCCGATGCTTCACTTCAGGTTTACTGTATCCCTGTGACCTTCTTATTGACGATGAAACACAGAAATTGCATCGGAATTAAATACAAAAGGCACAATGCCGACTTAAGTACAAGAAAACAGACTCTTCTTACTGTCTATGGTTTGAACCATTCCTGTGACACTAGTTATAGATTCCGATGCTTCACTTCAGGTTTACTGTATCACTTAGACCTTCTTATTGACGATGAAACACGTAAATCGCATCGGAATTAAATACAAAAGGCACAATGCCGACTTAAGTACAAGAAGACTGACTCTTCTTACTGTCTATGTTTTGTCCCATTCCTGTGACACTAGTTATGGATTCCGATGCTTCACTTCAGGTTTACTGTATCCCTCTGGCCTTCTTATTGACGATGAAACACAGAAATTGCATCGGAATTAAATACAAAAGGCACAATGCCGACTTAAGTACAAGAAAACAGACTCTTCTTACTGTCTTGTTTTCAACCATTCCTGTGACACTAGTTATAGATTCCGATGCTTCACTTCAGGTTAACTGTATCCCTGAGACCTTCTTATTGACGATGAAACACGGAAATTGCATCGGAATTAAATACAAAAGGCACAATGCCGACTTAAGTACAAGAAGACTGACCCTTCTTACTGTCTTCGTTTTGAACCATTCCTGTGACACTACTTATAGATTCCGATGCTTCACTTCAGGTTTACTGTATCCCTCTGGTCCTCTTATTGACGATGAAACACAGAAATTGCATCGGAATTAAATACAAAAGGCACCATGCCGACTCAAGTACAAGGAGACTGGCTCTTATTAATGTCTATGTTATGAACCATTCCTGTGACACTACTTATAGATTCCGATGCTTCACTTCAGGTTTACTGTTTCCCTCTGTCCTTCTTATTGACAATGTATCACAGAAATTGCATCGGAATTAAATACAAAAGGCACAATGCCGACCTAAGTACAAGAAAACTTACTCTTCTTACTGTTTAAGTTTTGAACCATTCCTGTGACACTAGTTATAGATTGCGATGCTTCACTTCAGGTTTACTGTATCCCTTTGACCTTCTTATTGACGATGAAACACGTAAATTGCATCGGAATTAAATACAAAAGGCACAATGCCGACTTAAGTACAAGAAAACAGACTCTTCTTACTGTCTATGTTTTGAACCATTCCTGTGACACTAGTTATAGATTCCGATACTCCACTTCAGCTTTACTGTATCCCTTTGACCTTCTTATTGACGATGAAAAAAGTAAATTGCATCGGAATTAAATACAAAAGGCACAAGGCCGACTTAAGTACAAGAAGAGTGACTCTTCTTACTGTCTATGTTTTGAACCATTCCTGTGACACTAGTTATAGATTCCGATGCTTCACTTCAGGATTACTGTATCCCTCTGGCCTTCTTATTGACGATGAAACACAGAAATTGCATCGGAATTAAATACATAAGGCACAATGCCAACTTAAGTACAAGAAGACTGACCCTTCTTACTGTCTATGTTTTGAACCACTCCTGTGACACTTGTTTCAGATTCCGATGCTTCACTTCAGGTTTACTGTATCCCTCTGACCTTCTTATTGACGAAGAAACACAGATATTGCTTCGGAATTAAATACAAAACGCACAATGCCGACTTAAGGACAAAAAGACTGACTCTTCTTACTCCCTATGTTTTGAACCATTCCTGTGACACTAGTTATAGATTCGGATGTCTCACTTCAGGTTTACTGTATCCCTCTGACCATCTTATTGACAATATAACACAGAAATTGCATCGGAATTAAATACAAAAAGCACAATGCCGACCTAAGTACAGGAAAAGTGACTCTTCTTAATGTTTAAGTTTTGATCCATTCCTGTGACACTAGTTAAAGATTCCGATGCTTCACTTCAGGTTTACTGTATCCCTGTGACCTTCTTATTGACGATGAAACACAGAAATTGCATCGGAATTAAATACAAAAGGCAAAATGCCGACTTAAGTAAGAGAAAACAGATTCTTCTTACTGTCTATGTTTTGAACCATTCCTGTGACACTAGTTATAGATTCCAATGCTTCACTTCAGGTATACTGTATCCCTCTGACCTTCTTATTGACGATGAAACACGTAAATTGCATAGGAATTAAATACAAAAGGCACAATGCCGACTTAAGTACAAGAAGACTGACTCTTCTTACTGTCTATGTTTTGAACCATTATGTGACACTAGTTATAGATTCCGATGCTTCACTTCAGGTTTACTGTTTCCCTGTGACCTTCTTATTGACGATGAAACACAGAAATTGCATCGGAATTAAATACAAAAGCACAATGCCGACTCAAGTACAAGAAGACTGGCTCTTCTCACTGTCTATGTTTTGAACCATTTCAGTGACTAGTTATAGATTCCAATGCTTCACGGCAGGTTTACTGTATCCCTCTGACCTTCTTGTTGACGAAGAAACACACATATTGCTTCGGAATAAATTACAAGATGCACAATGCCAACTTAAGTACAAGATGACTGACCCTTCATACTGTCTATGTTTTGAACCATTCCTGTGACACTTGTTTCAGATTCCGATGCTTCACTTCAGGCTTACTGTATCCCTCTGACCTTCTTATTGACGAAGAAACACAGATATTGCTTCGGAATTAAATACAAAACGCACAATGCCGACTTAAGGACAAAAAGACTGACTCTTCTTACTCCCTATGTTTTGAACCATTCCTGTGACACTAGTAATAGATTCCGATGTTTCACTTCAGGTTTACTGTATCCATCTGACCTTCTTAATGACGATGAAACACAGAAAATGCACCGGAATTCAATACAAAAGGCACAATGCCGACTTAAGTACAAGAAAACTGACTCGTCTTACTGTCTATGTTTCGAACCATTCCTGGGATACTAGTTATAGATTCCGATGCTTCACTTCAGGTTTACTGTATCCCTCGGAGCTTCCTATTGACGATGAAACACAGAAATTGCAACGGTATTATATACACAAGGCACAATGCCGACTTAAGTACAAGAAGACTGACTCTTCTTACTGTCTATGCTTTGAACCATTCCTGTGACACTAGTTGTAGATTCCGATGCTTCACTTCAGGTTTAGTGTATCCCTCTGACCGTCGTACTGACAATGAAACACAGAAATTGCATCGGAATAAAATACAAAAGGCACAATGCCGACTCAAGTACAAGAAGACTGGCTCTTCTAACTGTCTATATTTTGAACCTTTCCTGTGAGACCGGTTTTAGTTTCCGATACTTCACTTCAGGTTTACTGTATCCCTTGGACCTTCTTATTGACGCCGAAACACAGAAATTGCATCGCAATTAAATACAAAAGGCACAATGCAAACTAACGTACAAGAAAATTGACTCTTCTTACTGTCTATGTTTTGAAGCATTCCTGTGTCGCTAGTTATAGATTCCGATGCTGCACTTCAAGTTTACTGTATCCCACTGACCTTCTTATTGACGATGAAACACAGAAATTGCATCGGATTTATATACAAAAGGCAGAATGACGACTTAAGTACAGGAAAACTGACTCTTCTTACTATCTATGTTTTGAACCATTCCTGTGACACTAGTTATAGATTCCGATGATTCACTTCAGGTTTACTGTATCCCTCTGACCTTCTTATTGACGATGAAACACAGAAATTGCATCGGAAGTAAATACAAAGGCACAATGCCGACTTAATTACAAGAAAACTGACTCTTCTTACTGTCTATGTTTTGAACCATTCCTGTGACACTTGTTTCAGATTCCGATGCTTCACTTCAGGTTTACTGTATCCCTCTGACCTTCTTATTGACGAAGAAACACACATATTGCTTCGGAATATATTACAAAAGGCACAATGCCAACTTAAGTACAAGAAGACTGACCCTTCTTACTGTCTATGTTTTGAACCATTCCTGTGACACTTGTTTCAGATTCCGATGCTTCACTTCAGGTTTACTGTATCCCTCTGACCTTCTTATTGACGAAGAAACACAGATAATGCTTCGGAATTAAATACAAAACGCACAATGCCGACTTAAGGACAAAAAGACTGACTCTTCTTACTCCCTATGTTTTGAAGCACTCCTGTGACACTAGTTATAGATTCCGATGCTTCACTTCAGGTTTACTGTATCCCTTTGACCTTCTTATTGACGAAGAAACACGTAAATTGAATCGGAATTAAATACAAAAGGCACAATGCCGACTTAAGTACAAGAAGACTGACTCTTCCTACTGTCTATGTTTTGAGCCATTCCTGTGACACTAGTTATCGATTCCGATGCTTCACTTCAGGTTTACTGTATCCCTTTGACCTTCTTATTGACGATGAAACACGTAAATTGAATCGGAATTAAATACAAAAGGCACAATGCCGACTTAAGTACAAGAAGAGTGACTCTTCTTACTGTCTATGTTTGAACCATTCCTGTGACACTAGTTATAGATTCCGATGCTTCACTTCAGGTTTACTGTTTCCCTCTGACCTTCTTGTTGACGATGAAATACAGAAATTGCATCGGAATTACATACAAAAGGCACAATGCCGACTGAAGTACAAGAAAACTGACTTTTCTTACTATCTATGTTTTGAACCATTCCTGTGACACTAGTTATAGATTCGGATGTTTCACTTCAGGTTTACTGTATCCCTCTGACCCTCTTATTGACAATATAACACAGAAATTGCATCGGAATTAAATACAAAAAGCACAATGCCGACCTAAGTACAGGAAAAGTGACTCTTCTTACTGTTTAAGTTTTGATCCATTCCTGTGACACTAGTTAAAGATTCCGATGCTTCACTTCAGGTTTACTGTATCCCTGTGACCTTCGTATTGACAGTGAAACACAGAAATTGCATCGGAATTAAATACAAAAGGCAAAATGCCGACTTAAGTAAGAGAAAACAGATTCTTCTTACTGTCTATGTTTTGAACCATTCCTGTGACACTAGTTATAGATTCCGATGCTTCACTTCAGGTATACTGTATCCCTTTGACCTTCTTATTGACGATGAAACACGTAAATTGCATAGTAATAAAATACAAAAGGCACAATGCCGACTTAAGTACAAGAAGACTGACTCTTCTTACTGTCTATGTTTTGAACCATTCCTGTGACACTAGTTATAGATTCCGATGCTTCACTTCAGGTTTACTGTATCCCTCTGGCCTTCTTATTGACGATGAAACACAGAAATTGCATTGGAATTAAATACAAAAGGCACAATGCCGACTCAAGTACAGGAAGACTGGCTCTTCTTACTGTCTATGTTTTGAACCATTTCTTTGACTAGTTATAGATTCCAATGCTTCACGGCAGGTTTACTGTATCCCTCTGACCTTCTTATTGACGAAGAAACACACATATTGCTTCGGAATAACTTACAAAAGGCACAATGCCAACTTAAGTACAAGAAGACTGACCCATCTTACTGTCTATGTTTTGAACCATTCCTGTGACACTTGTTTCAGATTCCGATGCTTCACTTCAGGTTTACTGCATCCCTCTGACCTTCTTATTGACGAAGAAACACAGATATTGCTTCGGAATTAAATACAAAACGCACAATGCCGACTTAAGGACAAAAAGACTGACTCTTCTTACTCCCTATGTTTTGAACCATTCCTGTGACACTAGTTATAGATTCGGATGTTTCACTTCAGGTTTACTGTATCCCTCTGACCCTCTTATTGACAATATAACACAGAAATTGCATCGGAATTAAATACAAAAGGCACAATGCCGACCTAAGTACAGGAAAAGTGACTGTTCTTACTGTTTAAGATTTGTTCCATTCCTGTGACACTAGTTAAAGATTCCGATGCTTCACTTCAGGTTTACTGTATCCCTGTGACCTTCTTATTGACGATGAAACACAGAAATTGCATCGGAATGAAATACAAAAGGCAAAATGCCGATTTAAGTAAGAGAAAACAGATTCTTCTTACTGTCTATGTTTTGAACCATTCCTGTGACACTAGTTATAGATTCCGATGCTTCACTTCAGGTATACTGTATCCCTCTGACCTTCTTATTGACGATGAAACACGTAAATTGCATAGGAATTAAATACAAAAGGCACAATGCCGACTTAAGTACAAGAAGACTGACTCTTCTTACTGTCTATGTTTTGAACCATTATGTGACACTAGTTATAGATTCCGATGCTTCACTTCAGGTTTACTGTATCCATGTGACCTTCTTATTGACTATGAAACACAGAAATTGTATCGGAATTAAATACAAAAGGCACAATGCCGACTCAAGTACAAGAAGACTGGCTCTTCTTACTGTCTATGTTTTGAACCATTTCTGTGACTAGTTATAGATTCCAATGCTTCACGGCAGGTTTACTGTATCCCTCTGACCTTCTTATTGACGAAGAAACACACATATTGCTTCGGAATAAATTACAAAAGGCACAATGCCAACTTAAGTACAAGAAGACTGACCCTTCTTACTGTCTATGTTTTGAACCATTCCTGTGACACTTGTTTCAGATTCCGATGCTTCACTTCAGGTTTACTGTATCCCTCTGACCTTCGTATTGACGAAGAAACACAGATATTGCTTCGGAATTAAATACAAAACGCACAATGCCGACTTAAGGACAAAAAGACTGACTCTTCTTACTCCCTATGTTTTGAACCATTCCTGTGACACTAGTTATAGATTCCGATGCTTCACTTGAGGTTTACTGTATCCCTCGGAGCTTCTAATTGACGATGAAACACAGAAATTGCATCGCTATTATATACACAAGGCACAATGCCGACTTAAGTACAAGAAGACTGACTCTTCTTACTGTCTATGCTTTGAACCATTCCTGTGACACTAGTTGTAGATTCCGATGCTTCACTTCTGGTTTACTGTATCCCTCTGACCGTCGTACTGACAATGAAACACAGAAATTGCATCGGAATAAAATACAAAAGGCACAATGCCGACTTAAGTACAAGAAGACTGGCTCTTCTTACTGTCTATGTTTTGAACCTTTCCTGTGAGACCGGTTTTAGATTCCGATGCTTCACTTCAGGTTTACTGTATCCCTTGGACATTGTGATTGACGATGAAACAAAGAAATTGCATCGGAATTAAATAGAAAAGGCACAATGCCGACTTAAGTACAAGAAAACAGACTCTTCCTAATATCTTTGATTTGAACCATTCCTGTGACACTAGTTATGGATTCCGATGCATCACTTCAGGTTTACTGTATCCCTCTGACCCTCTTATTGTCGATGAAACACAGAAAATGCATCGGAATTAAATACAAAAGGCACAATGCCGACTTAGGTACTAGAAGACTGTCTCTTCTTACTGTCTACGCTTTGAACCATTCCTGTGACACTAGTTATAGATTCCAATGCTTCACTTCAGGTTTACTGTATCCCTCTGACCGTCGTATTGACGATGAAACACAGAAATTGCATCGGAATTAAATACAAAAGGAACAACGCCTACTCATGTACAAGAAGACTGGCTCTTCTTACTGCCTATGTTTTGAACCGTTCCTCTCAGACCGGTTTTAGATTCCGATGCTTCACTTCACGTTTACTGTATCCCTTGGAACTTCTTATTGACGCCGAAACACAGAAATTGCATCGCAATTAAATACAAAAGGCACAATGCCGACTAACGTACAAGAAAATTGACTCTTCTTACTGTCTATCTTTTGAACCATTCCTGTGTCGCTAGTTATAGATTCCGATGCTTCACTTCAAGTTTACTGTATCCCACTGACTTTCTTATTGACGATGCAACACAGAAATTGCATCGGATTTATATACAAAAGGCAGAATGACGACATAAGTACAAGAAAACTGACTCTTCTTACTATCTATGTTTTGAACCATTCCTGTGACACTAGTTATATATTCCGATGATTCACTTCAGGTTTACTGTATCCCTCTGACCTTCTTATTGACGATGAAACACAGAAATTGCATCGGAATTAAATACAAAGGCACAATGCCGACTTAATTACAAGAAAACTGACTCTTCTTACTGTCTATGTTTTGAAACATTCCTGTGACACTAGTTATAGATTCCGATGTTTCACTTCAGGTTTACTGTATCCCTCTCACCTTCGTATTGACAATGTAACACAGAAATTGCATCGGAATTAAATATAAACGGCACAATGCCGACTTTAGTGCAAAAAGACTGACTCTTCTCACTCTCTATGATTTGAAACATTCCTGTGACACTAGTTATAGATTCCGATGCTTCACTTCAGGTTTACTGTATCCCTGTGACCTTCTTATTGACGATGAAACACAGAAAATGCTTCGGAATTAAATACAAAAGGCACAATGCCGACTTAAGTACAAGAAAACAGACTCTTCTTACTGTCTATGGTTTGAACCACTCCTGTGACACTAGTTATAGATTCCGATGCTTCACTTCAGGTTTACTGTATCCCTTTGACCTTCTTATTGACGATGAAACACGTAAATTGCATCGGAATGAAATACAAAAGGCACAATGCCGACTTAAGTACAAGAAGACTGACTCTTCTTACCGTCTATGTTTTGAACCATTCCTGTGACACTAGTTATAGATTCCGATGCTTCACTTCAGATATACTGTATCCCTCTGGCCTTCTTATTGACGATGAAACACAGAAATTGCATCGGAATTAAATACAAAAGGCACAATGCCGACTCAAGTACAAGAAGACTGGCTCTTCTTACTGTCTATGTTTTGAACCATTTCTGTGACACTAGTTATAGATTCCAATGCTTCACGTCAGGTTTACTGTATCCCTCTGACCGTCTTATTGACGATGAAACACAGAAATTGCATCGCAATTAAATACAAATGGCACAATGCCGACCTGAGTACAAGAAAACTGACTCTTCTTACTGTTTAAGGTTTGAACCATTCCTGTGACACTAGTTATAGATTCCGAAGCTTCACTTCAGGTTTACTGTATCCCTGTGACCTTCTTATTGACGATGAAACACAGAAATTGCATCGGAATTAAATACAAAAGGCACTATGCCGACTTAATTACAAGAAAACAGACTCTTCTTACTGTCTTGTTTTGAACCATTCCTGTGACACTAGTTATAGATTCCGATGCTTCACTTCAGGTTTACTGTATCCCTGTGACCTTCTTATTGACGATGAAACACGGAAATTGCATCTGAATTAAATACAAAAGGCACAATGCCGACTTAAGTACAAGAAGACTGACTCTTCTTACTGTCCTCGTTTTGAACCATTCCTGTGACACTACTTATAGATTCCGATGCTTCACTTCAGGTTTACTGTATCCCTGTGACCTTCTTATTGACGATGAAACACGGAAATTGCATCTGAATTAAATACAAAAGGCACAATGCCGACTTAAGTACAAGAAGACTGACTCTTCTTACTGTCCTCGTTTTGAACCATTCCTGTGACACTACTTATAGATTCCGATGCTTCACTTCAGGTTTACTGTATCCCTCTGGCCCTCTTATTGACGATGAAACACAGAAATTGCATCGGAATTAAATACAAAAGGCACAATGCCGACTCAAGTACAAGAAGACTGGCTCTTCTTACTGTCTATGTTTTGAACCATTTCTGTGACACTAGTTATAGATTCCAATGCTTCACGTCAGGTTTACTGTATCCCTCTGACCGTCTTATTGACGATGAAACACAGAAATTGCATCGGAATTAAATACAAAAGGCAAAATGCCGATTTAGGTAAGAGAAAACAGATTCTTCTTACTGTCTATGTTTTGAACCATTCCTGTGACACTAGTTATAGATTCCGATGCTTCACTTCAGGTATACTGTATCCCTCTGACCTTCTTATTGACGATGAAACACGTAAATTGCATAGGAATTAAATACAAAAGGCACAATGCCGACTTAAGTACAAGAAGACTGACTCTTCTTACTGTCTATGTTTTGAACCATTATGTGACACTAGTTATAGATTCCGATGCTTCACTTCAGGTTTACTGTATCCATGTGACCTTCTTATTGACTATGAAACACAGAAATTGTATCGGAATTAAATACAAAAGGCACAATGCCGACTCAAGTACAAGAAGACTGGCTCTTCTTACTGTCTATGTTTTGAACCATTTCTGTGACTAGTTATAGATTCCAATGCTTCACGGCAGGTTTACTGTATCCCTCTGACCTTCTTATTGACGAAGAAACACACATATTGCTTCGGAATAAATTACAAAAGGCACAATGCCAACTTAAGTACAAGAAGACTGACCCTTCTTACTGTCTATGTTTTGAACCATTCCTGTGACACTTGTTTCAGATTCCGATGCTTCACTTCAGGTTTACTGTATCCCTCTGACCTTCGTATTGACGAAGAAACACAGATATTGCTTCGGAATTAAATACAAAACGCACAATGCCGACTTAAGGACAAAAAGACTGACTCTTCTTACTCCCTATGTTTTGAACCATTCCTGTGACACTAGTTATAGATTCCGATGCTTCACTTGAGGTTTACTGTATCCCTCGGAGCTTCTTATTGACGATGAAACACAGAAATTGCATCGCTATTATATACACAAGGCACAATGCCGACTTAAGTACAAGAAGACTGACTCTTCTTACTGTCTATGCTTTGAACCATTCCTGTGACACTAGTTGTAGATTCCGATGCTTCACTTCTGGTTTACTGTATCCCTCTGACCGTCGTACTGACAATGAAACACAGAAATTGCATCGGAATAAAATACAAAAGGCACAATGCCGACTTAAGTACAAGAAGACTGGCTCTTCTTACTGTCTATGTTTTGAACCTTTCCTGTGAGACCGGTTTTAGATTCCGATGCTTCACTTCAGGTTTACTGTATCCCTTGGACATTGTGATTGACGATGAAACAAAGAAATTGCATCGGAATTAAATAGAAAAGTCACAATGCCGACTTAAGTACAAGAAAACAGACTCTTCTTAATATCTTTGATTTGAACCATTCCTGTGACACTAGTTATGGATTCCGATGCATCACTTCAGGTTTACTGTATCCCTCTGACCCTCTTATTGTCGATGAAACACAGAAAATGCATCGGAATTAAATACAAAAGGCACAATGCCGACTTAGGTACTAGAAGACTGTCTCTTCTTACTGTCTACGCTTTGAACCATTCCTGTGACACTAGTTATAGATTCCAATGCTTCACTTCAGGTTTACTGTATCCCTCTGACCGTCGTATTGACGATGAAACACAGAAATTGCATCGGAATTAAATACAAAAGGAACAACGCCTACTCATGTACAAGAAGACTGGCTCTTCTTACTGCCTATGTTTTGAACCGTTCCTCTCAGACCGTTTTTAGATTCCGATGCTTCACTTCACGTTTACTGTATCCCTTGGAACTTCTTATTGACGCCGAAACACAGAAATTGCATCGCAATTAAATACAAAAGGCACAATGCCGACTAACGTACAAGA
This sequence comes from Schistocerca piceifrons, assembly GCF_021461385.2. NCBI lineage: Eukaryota > Metazoa > Arthropoda > Insecta > Orthoptera > Acrididae > Schistocerca > Schistocerca piceifrons. The sequence continues at coordinate 47,665 of NW_025727406.1, read as the reverse complement.
AAATTGACTCTTCTTACTGTCTATCTTTTGAACCATTCCTGTGTCGCTAGTTATAGATTCCGATGCTTCACTTCAAGTTTACTGTATCCCACTGACTTTCTTATTGACGATGCAACACAGAAATTGCATCGGATTTATATACAAAAGGCAGAATGACGACTTAAGTACAAGAAAACTGACTCTTCTTACTATCTATGTTTTGAACCATTCCTGTGACACTAGTTATAGATTCCGATGATTCACTTCAGCTTTACTGTATCCCTTTGACCTTCTTATTGACGATGAAACACGTAAATTGCATCGGAATTAAGTACAAAAGGCACAATGCCGACTTAAGTACAAGAAGAGTGACTCTTCTTACTGTCTATGTTTGAACCATTCCTGTGACACTAGTTATAGATTCCGATGCTTCACTTCAGGTTTACTGTATTCCTCTGGCCTTCTTATTGACGATGAAACACAGAAATTGCATCGGAATTAAATGCAAAAGGCACAATGCCGACTTAAGTACAATAAAACTGACTCTTCTTACTGTCTATGTTTTGAACCACTCCTGTGACACTAGTTATAGATTACGATGCTTCACCTCAGGTCTACTGTATCCCTCTGACCTTCGTATTGACGATGAAACACAGAAATTGCATCGGAATTAAATACAAAATGCACAATGCCGACTTAAGTACATAAAGACAGACACTTCTTACTCTCTATATTTTGAACCATTCCTGTGACACTAGTTATAGATTCCGATGCTTCATTTCAGGTTCACTGTATCCCTCTGACCGTCGTACTGACGATGAAACACAGAAATTGCATCGGAATTAAATACAAATGGCACAATGCCGACTCAAGTACAAGAAGACTGACTCTTCTTACTGTCTATGTTTTGCCCATTCCTGTGACACTAGTTATAGATTCCGATGCTTCACTTCAGGTTTTCTGTATCCCTCTGATCGTCGTATTGACGATGAAACACAGAAATTGCATCGGAATTAAATACAAAAGGCACAATGCCGACTCATGTACAAGAAGACTGGCTCTTCTTACTGCCTATGTTTGAACCTTTCCTCTGAGACCGGTTTTAGATTCCGATGCTTCACTTCAGGTTTACTGTATCCCTTGGACCTTCTTATTGACGACGAAACACAGAAATTGCATCGGAATTAAATAGAAAAGGCACAATGACGACTTAAGTACAAGAAAACTGACTCTTCTTACTGTCTATGTTTTGAACCACTCCTGTGACACTAGTTATAGATTCCGATGCTTCACCTCAGGTCTACTGTATCCCTCTGACCTTCGTATTGACGATGAAACACAGAAATTGCATCGGAATTAAATACAAAATGCACAATGCCGACTTAAGTACATAAAGACAGACACTTCTTACTCTCTATATTTTGAACCATTCCTGTGACACTAGTTATAGATTCCGATGCTTCATTTCAGGTTCACTGTATCCCTCTGACCGTCGTACTGACGATGAAATACAGAACTTGCATCGGAATTACATACAAACGGCACAATGCCGACTTAAGAACAAGAAAACTGACTTTTCTTACTGTCTATGTTTTGAACCATTCCTGTGACACTAGTTATAGATTCCGATGCTTCACTTCAGGTTTACTGTATCACTCTGACCCTCTTATTGACAATGTAACACAGAAATTGCATCGGAATTAAATATAAAAGGCCCAATGCCGACGTAAGTACAGGAATACTGAATCTTCTTACTGTTTAAGTTTTGAACCATTCCTGTGACACGAGTTAAAGATTCCGATGCTTCACTTCAGGCTTACTGTATCCCTCTGGCCTTCTTATTGACGATGAAACACAGAAATTGCACCGGAATTAAATACAAAAGGCACAATGGCGACTTAAGTACAAGAAAACTGACTCTTCTTACTGTCTATGTTTTGAACCACTCCTGTGACACTAGTTATAGATTCCGATGCTTCACCTCAGGTTTACTGTATCCCTCTGACCTTCGTATTGACGATGAAAAACAGAAATTGCATCGGAATTAAATACAAAATGCACAATGCCAACTTAAGTACATAAAGACAGACTCTTCTTACTCTCTATGATTTGAACCATTCCTGTGACACTAGTTATAGATTCCGATGCTTCACTTCAGGTTTACTGTTTCCCTCTGACATTGTTATTGACGATGAAACACAGAAATTGCATCGGAGTTAAATACAAAAGGAACAACGCCGACTCATGTACAAGAAGACTGGCTCTCCTTACTGTCTATGTTTTGAACCATTTCTGTGACTAGTTATAGATTCCAATGCTTCACGGCAGGTTTACTGTATCCCTCTGACCTTCTTATTGACGAAGAAACACACATATTGCTTCGGAATAAATTACAAAAGGCACAATGCCAACTTAAGTACAAGAAGACTGACCCTCCTTACTGTATATGTTTTGAACCATTCCTGTGACACTTGTTTCAGATTCCGATGCTTCATTTCAGGTTTACTGTATCCCTCTGACCTTCTTATTGACGAAGAAACACAGATATTGCTTCGGAATTAAATACAAAACGCACAATGCCGACTTAAGGACAAAAGACTGACTCTTCTTACTCCCTATGTTTTGAACCATTCCTGTGACACTAGTTATAGATTCCGATGCTTCACTTCAGGTTTACTGTATCCCTCTGTCCGTCGTATTGACGATGAAGCACAGAAATTGCATCGGAATTAAATACAAAAGGAACAACGCCGACTCATGTACAAGAAGACTGGCTCTTCTTACTGCCTATGCTTTGAACCGTTCCTCTCAGACCGGTTAAGTACAAGAAAATTGACTCTTCTCACTGTCTATGTTTTGAACCATTCCTGTGACGCTAGTTATAGATTCCGATGCTTCACTTCAAGTTTACTGTATCCCACTGACCTTCTAATTGACGATGAAACACAGAAATTGCATCGGATTTATATACAAAAGGCAGAATGACGACTTAAGTACAAGAAAACTGACTCTTCTTACTATCTATGTTTTGAACCATTCCTGTGACACTAGTTATAGATTCCGATGATTCACTTCAGGTTTACTGTATCCCTCTGACCTTCTTATTGACGATGAAACACAGAATTTGCATCGGAATTAAATACAAAGGCACAATGCCGACTTAATTACAAGAAAACTGACTCTTCTTACTGTCTATGTTTTGAAACATTCCTGTGACACTAGTTATAGATTCCGATGTTTCACACCAGGTTTACTGTATCCCTCTGACCTTCGTATTGACAATGTAACCCAGCAATTGCATCGGAATTAAATATAAACGGCACAATGCCGACTTAAGTACAAAAAGACTGAGTCTTCTTACTCTCTATGATTTGAAGCATTCCTGTGACACTAGTTATAGATTCCGATGCTTCACTTCAGGTTTACTGTATCCCTCTGAGCTTGTTATTGACGATGAAACACAGAAACTGCATCGGTATTATATACAAAAGGCACAATGCCGACTTAAGTACAAGAAGACCGACTCTTATTACGGTCTATGTTTTGAACCATTCCTGTGACACCAGTTATAGATTCCGATGCTTCAGTTCAGGTTTGCTGTATCCCTCTGACCATCGTACTGACGATGAAACACAGATATTAAATCGGAATTAAATACAAATGGCACAATGCCGACTCAAGTACAAGAGGACTGGCTCTTCTTACTGTCTATGTTTTGAACCTTTTTCTGTGAGACCGGTTTTACATTTCGATGCCTCACTTCAGGTTTACTGTATCCCTATGACCGTCGTATTGACGATGAAGCACAGAAATAGAATCGGAATTAAGTACAAAAGGCACAATGCCGACTCAAGTACAAGAAGGCTGACTCTTCTTACTCTCTATGATTTGAACCATTTCTGTGACACTAGTTATAGATTGCAATGCTTCACGTCAGGTTTACTGTATCCCTCTGATCTTCTTATTGACGATGAAACACCGAAATTGCATCGGAATTAAATACAAATGGCACAATGCCGACCTGAGTACAAGAAAACTGACTCTTCTTACTGTTTAAGGTTTCAACCATTCCTGTGACACTAGTTATAGATTCCGATGCTTCACTTCAGGTTTACTGTATCCCTGTGACCTTCTTATTGACGATGAAACACAGAAATTGCATCGGAATTAAATACAAAAGGCACAATGCCGACATAAGTACAAGAAAACAGACTCTTCTTACTGTCTTGTTTTGAACCATTCCTGTGACACTAGTTATAGATTCCGATGCTTCACTTCAGGTTTACTGTATCCCTGTGGCCTTCTTATTGACGATGAAACACAGAAATTGCATCGGAATGAAATACAAAAGGCACAATGCCGACTCAAGTACAAGAAAACTGACCCTTTGTACTGTCTATGTTTTGAACCATTCCTGTGACACTAGTTACAGATTCCGATGCTTCACTTCAGCTTTACTGTATCCCTTTGACCTTCTTATGGACGATGAAACACGTAAATTGCATCGGAAATAAATACAAAAGTCACAATGCCGACTTAAGTACAAGAAGAGTGACTCTTCTTACAGTCTATGTTTTGAACCATTCCTGTGACACTAGTTATAGATTCCGATGCTTCACTTCAGGTTTACTGTATCCCTCTGGCCTTCTTATTGACGAAGAAACACAGAAATTGCATCGGAATTAAATACAAAAGGCACAATGCCGACTCAATAACAAGAAGACTGGCTCTTCTTTCTGTCTATGTTTTGAACCATTTCTGTGACACTAGTCATAGATTCCAATGCCTCACGTCAGGTTTACTGTATCCCTCTGAGCTTCTTATTGACGATGAAAAACAGAAATTGCATCGGTATTATGTACAAAAGGCACAATGCCGACTTATGTACAAGAAGACTGACTCTTCTTACTGTCTATGTTTTGAACCATTCCTGTGACACTAGTTATAGATTCCGATGCTTCACTTCAGGTTCACTGTATCCCTCTGAACGTCGTACTGACGATGAAACACAGAAATTGCATCGGAATTAAATACAAATGGCACAATGCCGACTCAAGTACAAGAAGACTGACTCTTCTTACTGTCTATGTTTTGACCATTCCTGTGACACTAGTTATAGATTCCGATGCTTCACTTCAGGTTTACTGTATCCCTCTGATCGTCGTGTTGACGATGAAACACAGAAATTGCTTCGGAATTAAATACAAAAGGCACAATGCCGACTCATGTACAAGAAGACTGGCTCTTCTTACTGCCTAAGTTTTGAACCTTTCCTCTGAGACCGGTTTTAGATTCCGATGCTTCACTTCAGGTTTACTGTATCCCTTGGACCTTCTTATTGACGACGAAACACTGAAATTGCATCGGAATTAAAGAGAAAAGGCACAATGACGACTTAAGTACAAGAAAATTGACTCTTCTTACTGTCTATGTTTTGAACCATTCCTGTGACACTAGTTATAGATTCCAATGCTTCACTTCAGGTTTACTGTTTCCCTCTGACCTTCTTGTTGACGATGAAATACAGAAATTGCATCGGAATTACATACAAAAGGCACAATGCCGACTTAAGTACAAGAAAACTGACTTTTCTTACTGTCTAAGGTTTGAACCATTCCTGTGACACTAGTTATAGATTCCGATGCTTCACTTCAGGTTTACTGTATCACTCTGACCCTCTTATTGACAATGTAACACAGAAATTGCATCGGAATTAAATATAAAAGGCCCAATGCCGACCTAAGTACAGGAAAACTGACTCTTCTTACTGTTTAAGTTTTGAACCATTCCTGTGACACGAATTAAAGATTCCGATGCTTCACTTCAGGTTTACTGTATCCCTCTGACCCTCTAATTGACGATGAAACACAGAAATTGCATCGGAATTAAATACAAAAGGCACAATGGCGACTTAAGTACAAGAAAACTGACTCTTCTTACTGTCTATGTTTTGAACCACTCCTGTGACACTAGTTATAGATTCCGATGCTTCACTTCAGGTTTACTGTATCCCTCTGACCTTCGTATTGACGATGAAACACAGAAATTGCATCGGAATTAAATGCAAAATGCACAATGCCGACTTAAGTACATAAAGACAGACTCTTCTTACTCTCAATGATTTGAACCATTCCTGTGACACTAGTTATAGATTCCGATGCTTCACTTCAGGTTTACTGTTTCCCTCTGACATTCTTATTGACGATGAAACACAGAAATTGCATCGGAATTAAATACAAAAGGCACAATGCCGACTTATGTACAAGAAAACTGACTCTTCTTACTGTCTATGTTTTGAACCATTCCTGTGGCACTACTTATAGATTCCGATACTTCACTTCAGGTTTAATGTATCCCTCTGAGCTTCTTATTGACGATGAAACACAGAAATTGCATCGGTATTATATACAAAAGGCACAATGCCGACTTAAGTACAAGAAGACTGACTTTTCTTACTGTCTATGTTTTGAACCATTCCTGTGGCACTAGTTATAGATTCCGATGCTTCACTTCAGGTTTACTGTATCCCTCTGACCTTCTTATTGACAATGTAACACAGAAATTGCATCGGAATTAAATACAAAAGGCACAATGCCGACCTAAGTACAAGAAAACTGACTCTTCTTACTTTCTATGTTTTGAACCATTCCTGTGACACTAGTTATAAATTCCGATGCTTCCCTTCAGGATTACTGTATCCCTTTGACCTTCTTATTGTCGATGAAACAGGTAATTTGAATCGGAATTAAATACAAAAGGCACAATGCCGACTTAAGTACAAGAAGACTGACTATTCTTACTGTCTATGTTATGAACCATTCCTGTGACACTAGTTATAGATTCCCATGCTTCACTTCAGGTTTACTGTATCCCTCTGATCGTCGTATTTACGATGAAACACAGAAATTGCATCGGAATTAAATGCAAAAGGCACAAAGCCCACTCATGTACAAGAAGACTGGCTCTTCTTACTGCCTATGTTTTGAACCTTTCCTCTGAGACCGGTTTTAGATTCCGATGCTTCACTTCAGGTTTACTGTATCCCTTGGACCTTCTTATTGACGACGAAACACTGAAATTGCATCGGAATTAAATAGAAAAGGCACAATGCCGACTTAAGTACAAGAAAATTGACTCTTCTTACTGTCTATGTTTTGAACCATTTCTGTGACACTAGTTATAGATTCCGATGCTTCACTTCAGGTTTACTGTTTCCCTCTGACCTTCTTGTTGACGATGAAATACAGAAATTGCATCGGAATTACATACAAAAGGCACAATGCCGACTTAAGTACAAGAAAACTGACTTTTCTTACTATCTATGTTTTGAACCATTCCTGTGACACTAGTTATAGATTCGGATGCTTCACTTCAGGTTTACTGTATCCCTCTGACCCTCTTATTGACAATGTAACACAGAAATTGCATCGGAATTATATACAAAAGGCACAATGCCGACCTAAGTACAGGAAAAGTGACTCTTCTTAATGTTTAAGTTTTGATCCATTCCTGTGACACTAGTTAAAGATTCCGATGCTTCACTTCAGGTTTACTGTATCCCTGTGACCTTCTTATTGACGATGAAACACAGAAATTGCATCGGAATTAAATACAAAAGGCAAAATGCCGACTTAAGTAAGAGAAAACAGATTCTTCTTACTGTCTATGTTTTGAACCATTCCTGTGACACTAGTTATAGATTCCGATGCTTCACTTCAGGTATACTGTATCCCTTTGACCTTCTTATTGACGATGAAACACGTAAATTGCATAGGAATAAAATACAAAAGGCACAATGCCGACTTAAGTACAAGAAGACTGACTCTTCTTACTGTCTATGTTTTGAACCATTCCTGTGACACTAGTTATAGATTCCGATGCTTCACTTCAGGTTTACTGTATCCCTCAAGCCTTCTTATTGACGATGAAACACAGAAATTGCATTGGAATTAAATACAAAAGGCACAATGCCGACTCAAGTACAGGAAGACTGGCTCTTCTTACTGTCTATGTTTTGAACCATTTCTGTGACTAGTTATAGATTCCAATGCTTCACGGCAGGTTTACTGTATCCCTCTGACCTTCTTATTGACGAAGAAACACACATATTGCTTCGGAATAAATTACAAAAGGCACAATGGCAACTTAAGTACAAGAAGACAGACCCTTCTTACTGTCTATGTTTTGAACCATTCCTGTGACACTTGTTTTAGATTCCGATGCTTCACTTCAGGTTTACTGTATCCCTCGGAGCTTCTTATTGACGATGAAACACAGAAATTTCATCGGTATTATATACACAAGGCACATTGCCGACTTAAGTACAAGAAGACTAACTCTTCTTACTGTCTATGCTTTGAACCATTCCTGTGACACTAGTTGTAGATTGCGATGCTTCACTTCTGGTTTACTGTATCCCTCTGACCGTCGTACTGACAATGAAACACAGAAATTGCATCGGAATAAAATACAAAAGGCACAATGCCGACTCAAGTACAAGAAGACTGGCTCTTCTTTATGTTTTGAACCTTTCCTGTGAGACCGGTTTTAGATTCCGATGCTTCACTTCAGGTTTACTGTATCCCTTGGACCTTGTGATTGACGATGAAACAAAGAAATTGCATCGGAATTAAATAGAAAAGGCACAATGCCGACTTAAGTACAAGAAAACAGACTCTTCTTAATATCTATGATTTGAACCATTCCTGTGACACTAGTTATGGATTCCGATGCATCACTTCAGGTTTACTGTATCCCTCTGACCCTCTTATTGTCGATGAAACACAGAAAATGCATCGGAATTAAATACAAAAGGCACAATGCCGACTTAGGTACTAGAAGACTGTCTCTTCTTACTGTCTATGCTTTGAACCATTCCTGTGACACTAGTTATAGATTCCAATGCTTCACTTCAGGTTTACTGTATCCCTCTGACCGTCGTATTGACGATGAAACACAGAAATTGCATCGGAATTAAATACAAAAGGAACAACGCCGACTCATGTACAAGAAGACTGGCTCTTCTTACTGCCTATGCTAAGAACCGTTCCTCTCAGACCGGTTTTAGATTCCGATGCTTCACTTCAGGTTTACTGTATCCCTTGGACCTTCTTATTGACGCCGAAACACAGAAATTGCATCGGAATTAAATAGAAAAGGCACAATGCCGACTAAAGTGCAAGAAAATTGACTCTTCTTACTGTCTATGTTTTGAACCATTCCTGTGACGCTAGTTATAGATTCCGATGCTTCACTTCATGTTTACTGTATCCCACTGACCTTCTTATTGACGATGAAACACAGGAATTTCATCGGATTTATATACAAAAGGCAGAATGACGACTTAAGTACAAGAAAACTGACTCTTCTTACTATCCATGTTTTGAACCATTCCTGTGACACTAGTTATAGATTCCGATGATTCACTTCAGGTTTGCTGTATCCATCTGACCTTCTTATTGACCATGAAACACAGAAATTGCATCGGAATTAAATACAAAGGCAAAATGCCGACTTAATTACAGGAAAACTGACTCTTCTCACTGTCTATGTTTTGAAACAGTCCTGTGACACTAGTTATAGATTCCGATGTTTCACTTCAGGTTTACCGTATCCCTCTGACCTTCGTATTGACAATGTAACACAGAAATTGCATCGGAATTAAATATAAACGGCACAATGCCGACTTAAGTACAAGAAGACTGACTCTTCTTACTGCCTATGTTTTGAACCATTCCTGTGACACTAGTTATAGATTCCGATACTTCACTTCAGGTTTACTGTATCCCTCTGAGCTTCTTATTGACGATGAAACACAGACATTGCATCGGTATTATATACAAAAGGCACAATGCCGACTTAAGTACAAGAAGACTGACTTTTCTTACTGTTTATGTTTTGAACCATTCCTGTGGCACTAGTTATAGATTCCGATGCTTCACTTCAGGTTTACTGTATCCCTCTGACCTTCTTATTGACAATGTAACACAGAAATTGCATCGGAATTAAATACAAAAGGCACAATGCCGACCTAAGTACAAGAAAACTGACTCTTCTTACTTTCTATGTTTTGAACCATTCCTGTGACACTAGTTATAGATTCCGATGCTTCACTTCAGGATTACTGTATCCCTTTGACCTTCTTATTGTCGATGAAACAGGTAATTTGAATCGGAATTAAATACAAAAGGCACATTGCCGACTTAAGTACAAGAAGACTGACTCTTCTTACTGTCTATGTTTTGAACCATTCCTGTGACACTAGTTATAGATTCCGATGCTTCACTTCAGGTTCACTGTATCCCTCTGACCGTCGTACTGACGATGAAACACAGAAATTGCATCGGATTTAAATAAAAATGGCACAATGCCGACTCAAGTACAAGATGACTGACTCTTCTTACTGTCAATGTTTTGAACCATTCCTGTGACACTAGTTATAGATTCCCATGCTTCACTTCAGGTTTACTGTATCCCTCTGATCGTCGTATTTACGATGAAACACAGAAATTGCATCGGAATTAAATGCAAAAGGCACAAAGCCCACTCATGTACAAGAAGACTGGTTCTTCTTACTGCCTATGTTTTGAACCTTTCCTCTGAGACCGGTTTTAGATTCCGATGCTTCACTTCAGGTTTACTGTATCCCTTGGACCTTCTTATTGACGACGAAACACTGAAATTGCATCGGAATTAAATAGAAAAGGCACAATGCCGACTTAAGTACAAGAAAATTGACTCTTCTTACTGTCTATGTTTTGAACCATTTCTGTGACACTAGTTATAGATTCCGATGCTTCACTTCAGGTTTACTGTTTCCCTCTGACCTTCTTGTTGACGATGAAATACAGAAATTGCACCGGAATTACATACAAAAGGCACAATGCCGACTTAAGTACAAGAAAACTGACTTTTCTTACTATCTATGTTTTGAACCATTCCTGTGACACTAGTTATAGATTCGGATGCTTCACTTCAGGTTTACTGTATCCCTCTGACCCTCTTATTGACAATGTAACACAGAAATTGCATCGGAATTAAATACAAAAGGCAGAATGCCGACCTAAGTACAGGAAAAGTGACTCTTCTTACTGTTTAAGTTTTGATCCATTCCTGTGACACTAGTTAAAGATTCCGATGCTTCACATCAGGTTTACTGTATCCCTGTGACCTTCTTATTGACGATGAAACACAGAAATTGCATCGGAATTAAATACAAAAGGCAAAATGCCGACTTAAGTAAGAGAAAACAGGTTCTTCTTACAGTCTATGTTTTGAACCATTCCTGTGACACTAGTTATAGATTCCGATGCTTCACTTCAGGTATACTGTATCCCTTTGACCTTCTTATTGACGATGAAACACGTAAATTGCATAGGAATTAAATACAAAAGGCACAATGCCGACTTAAGTACAAGAAGACTGACTCTTCATACTGTCTATGTTTTGAACCCGTCCTGTGACCCTAGTTATAGATTCCGATGCTTCACTTCAGGTTTACTGTATCCCTCTGGCCTTCTTATTGACGATGAAACACAGAAATTGCATTGGAATTAAATACAAAAGGCACAATGCCGACTCAAGTACAGGAAGACTGGCTCTCCTTACTGTCTATGTTTTGAACCATTTCAGTGACTAGTTATAGATTCCAATGCTTCACGGCAGGTTTACTGTATCCCTCTGACCTTCTTATTGACGAAGAAACACACATATTGCTTCGGAATAAATTACAAAAGGCCGAAAGCCAACTTAAGTACAAGAAGACTGACCCTTCTTACTGTCTATGTTTTGAACCATTCCTGTGACACTTGCTTTAGATTCCGATGCTTCACTTCAGGTTTACTGTATCCCACGGAGCTTCTTATTGACGATGAAACACAGAAATTGCATCGGTATTGTATACACAAGGCACATTGCCGACTTAAGTACAAGAAGACTAACTCTTCTTACTGTCTATGCTTTGAACCATTCCTGTGACACTAGTTGTAGATTGCGATGCTTCACTTCTGGTTTACTGTATCCCTCTGACCGTCGTACTGACAATGAAACACAGAAATTGCATCGGAATAAAATACAAAAGGCACAATGCCGACTCAAGTACAAGAAGACTGGCTCTTCTTACTGTCTATGTTTTGAACCTTTCCTGTGAGACCGGTTTTAGATTCCGATGCTTCACTTCAGGTTTACTGTATCCCTTGGACCTTGTGATTGACGATGAAACAAAGAAATTGCATCGGAATTAAATAGAAAAGGCACAATGCCGACTTAAGTACAAGACAACAGACTCTTCTTAATATCTATGATTTGAACCATTCCTGTGACACTAGTTATGGATTCCGATGCATCACTTCAGGTTTACTGTATCCCTCTGACCTTCTTATTGTCGATGAAACACAGAAAATGCATCGGAATTAAATACAAAAGGCACAATGCCGACTTAGGTACTAGAAGACTGTCTCTTCTTACTGTCTATGCTTTGAACAATTCCTGTGACACTAGTTATAGATTCCAATGCTTCACTTCAGGTTTACTGTATCCCTCTGACCGACGTATTGACGATGAAACACAGAAATTGCATTGGAATTAAATACAAAAGGAACAACGCCGACTCATGTACAAGAAGACTGGCTCTTCTTACTGCCTATGCTTTGAACCGTTCCTCTCAGACCGGTTTTAGATTCCGATGCTTCACTTCAGGTTTACTGTATCCCTTGGACCTTCTTATTGACGCCGAAACACAGAAATTGCATCGGAATTAAATAGAAAAGGCACAATGCCGACTAAAGTACAAGAAAATTGACTCTTCTTACTGTCTATGTTTTGAACCATTCCTGTGACGCTAGTTATAGATTCCGATGCTTCACTTCATGTTTACTGTATTCCACTGACCTTCTTATTGACGATGAAACACAGAGATTGCATCGGATTTATGTACAAAAGGCAGAATGACGTCTTAAGTACAAGAAAACTGACTCTTCTTACTATCTATGTTTTGAACCATTCCTGTGACACTAGTTATAGATTCCGATGATTCACTTCAGGTTTACTGTATCCCTCTGACCTTCTTATAGTCCATGAAACACAGAAATTGCATCGGAATTAAATACAAAGGCACAATGCCGACTTAATTACAAGAAAATTGACTCTTCTCACTGTCTATGTTTTGAAACAGTCCTGTGACACTAGTTATAGATTCCGATGTTTCACTTCAGGTTTACTGTATCCCTCTGACCTTCGTATTGACAATGTAACACAGAAATTGCATCGGAATTAAATATAAACGGCACAATGCCGACTTAAGTACAAGAAGACTGACTCTTCTTACTGTCTATGTTTTGAACCATTCCTGTGACACTAGTTATAGATTCCGATGCTTCACTTCAGGTTTACTGTATCCCTCTGGCCTTCTTATTGACGATGAAACACAGAAATTGCATCGGAATTAAATGCAAAAGGCACAATGCCGACTCAAGTACAAGAAGACTGGCTCTTCTTACTGTCTATGTTTTGAACCACTTCTGTGACACTAGTTATAGATTCCATTGCTTCACGTCAGGTTTACTGTATCCCTCTGACCTTCTTATTGACGATGAAACACAGAAATTGCATCGGAATTAAATACAAATGGCACAATGCCGACCTGAGTACAAGAAAACTGACTCTTCTTTCTGTTTAAGGTTTGAACCATTCCTGTGACACTAGTTATAGATTCCGATGCTTCACTTCAGGTTTACTGTATCCCTGTGACCTTCTTATTGACGATGAAACACAGAAATTGCATCGGAATTAAATACAAAAGGCTCAATGCCGACTTAAGTACAAGAAAAAAGACTCTTCTTACTGTCTTGCTTTGAACCATTCCTGTGACACTAGTTATAGATTCCGATGCTTCACTTCAGGTTTACTGTATCCCCGTGACCTTATTGACGATGAAACACGGAAATTGCATGGGATTTAAATACAAAAGGCACAATGCCGACTTAAGTACAAGAAGACTGACTCGTCTTACTGTCTTCGCTTTGAACCATTCCTGTGACACTACCTATAGATTCCGATGCTTCACTTCAGGTTTACTGTATCCCTCTGGCCCTCTTATTGACGATGAAACACAGAAATTGCATCGGAATTAAATACAAAAGGCACAATGCCGACTCAAGTACAAGATGACTGGCTCTTCATACTGTCTATGTTTTGAACCATTTCTGTGACACTAGTTATAGATTCCAATGCCTCACGTCAGGTTTACTGTATCCCTGTGACCTTCTTATTGACGATGAAACACAGAAATTGCATCGGAATTAAATACAAAAGGCAAAATGCCGACTTAAGTAAGAGAAAACAGGTTCTTCTTACAGTCTATGATTTGAACCATTCCTGTGACACTAGTTATAGATTCCGATGCTTCACTTCAGGTTTACTGTATCCCTCTGGCCTTCTTATTGACGATGAAACACAGAAATTGCATCGGAATTAAATGCAAAAGCACAATGCCGACTCAAGTACAAGAAGACTGGCTCTTCTTACTGTCTATGTTTTGAACCACTTCTGTGACACTAGTTATAGATTCCGATGCTTCACTTCAGGTTTACTGTATCCCTCTGGCCTTCTTATTGACGATGAAACACAGAAATTGCATTGGAATTAAATACAAAAGGCACAATGCCGACTCAAGTACAGGAAGACTGGCTCTTCTTACTGTCTATGTTTTGAACCATTTCAGTGACTAGTTATAGATTCCAATGCTTCACGGCAGGTTTACTGTATCCCTCTGACCTTCTTATTGACGAACAAACACACATATTGCTTCGGAATAAATTACAAAAGGCCGAAAGCCAACTTAAGTACAAGAAGACTGACCCTTCTTACTGTCTATGTTTTGAACCATTCCTGTGACACTTGCTTTAGATTCCGATGCTTCACTTCAGGTTTACTGTATCCCACGGAGCTTCTTATTGACGATGAAACACAGAAATTGCATCGGTATTGTATACACAAGGCACATTGCCGACTTAAGTACAAGAAGACTAACTCTTCTTACTGTCTATGCTTTGAACCATTCCTGTGACACTAGTTGTAGATTGCGATGCTTCACTTCTGGTTTACTGTATCCCTCTGACCGTCGTACTGACAATGAAACACAGAAATTGCATCGGAATAAAATACAAAAGGCACAATGCCGACTCAAGTACAAGAAGACTGGCTCTTCTTACTGTCTATGTTTTGAACCTTTCCTGTGAGACCGGTTTTAGATTCCGATGCTTCACTTCAGGTTTACTGTATCCCTTGGACCTTGTGATTGACGATGAAACAAAGAAATTGCATCGGAATTAAATAGAAAAGGCACAATGCCGACTTAAGTACAAGACAACAGACTCTTCTTAATATCTATGATTTGAACCATTCCTGTGACACTAGTTATGGATTCCGATGCATCACTTCAGGTTTACTGTATCCCTCTGACCTTCTTATTGTCGATGAAACACAGAAAATGCATCGGAATTAATTACAAAAGGCACAATGCCGACTTAGGTACTAGAAGACTGTCTCTTCTTACTGTCTATGCTTTGAACAATTCCTGTGACACTAGTTATAGATTCCAATGCTTCACTTCAGGTTTACTGTATCCCTCTGACCGACGTATTGACGATGAAACACAGATATTGCATTGGAATTAAATACAAAAGGAACAACGCCGACTCATGTACAAGAAGACTGGCTCTTCTTACTGCCTATGCTTTGAACCGTTCCTCTCAGACCGGTTTTAGATTCCGATGCTTCACTTCAGGTTTACTGTATCCCTTGGACCTTCTTATTGACGCCGAAACACAGAAATTGCATCGGAATTAAATAGAAAAGGCACAATGCCGACTAAAGTACAAGAAAATTGACTCTTCTTACTGTCTATGTTTTGAACCATTCCTGTGACGCTAGTTATAGATTCCGATGCTTCACTTCATGTTTACTGTATTCCACTGACCTTCTTATTGACGATGAAACACAGAGATTGCATCGGATTTATGTACAAAAGGCAGAATGACGTCTTAAGTACAAGAAAACTGACTCTTCTTACTATCTATGTTTTGAACCATTCCTGTGACACTAGTTATAGATTCCGATGATTCACTTCAGGTTTACTGTATCCCTCTGACCTTCTTATAGTCCATGAAACACAGAAATTGCATCGGAATTAAATACAAAGGCACAATGCCGACTTAATTACAAGAAAATTGACTCTTCTCACTGTCTATGTTTTGAAACAGTCCTGTGACACTAGTTATAGATTCCGATGTTTCACTTCAGGTTTACTGTATCCCTCTGACCTTCGTATTGACAATGTAACACAGAAATTGCATCGGAATTAAATATAAACGGCACAATGCCGACTTAAGTACAAGAAGACTGACTCTTCTTACTGTCTATGTTTTGAACCATTCCTGTGACACTAGTTATAGATTCCGATGCTTCACTTCAGGTTTACTGTATCCCTCTGGCCTTCTTATTGACGATGAAACACAGAAATTGCATCGGAATTAAATGCAAAAGGCACAATGCCGACTCAAGTACAAGAAGACTGGCTCTTCTTACTGTCTATGTTTTGAACCACTTCTGTGACACTAGTTATAGATTCCAATGCTTCACGTCAGGTTTACTGTATCCCTCTGACCTTCTTATTGACGATGAAACACAGAAATTGCATCGGAATTAAATACAAATGGCACAATGCCGACCTGAGTACAAGAAAACTGACTCTTCTTTCTGTTTAAGGTTTGAACCATTCCTGTGACACTAGTTATAGATTCCGATGCTTCACTTCAGGTTTACTGTATCCCTGTGACCTTCTTATTGACGATGAAACACAGAAATTGCATCGGAATTAAATACAAAAGGCACAATGCCGACTTAAGTACAAGAAAAAAGACTCTTCTTACTGTCTTGCTTTGAACCATTCCTGTGACACTAGTTATAGATTCCGATGCTTCACTTCAGGTTTACTGTATCCCCGTGACCTTATTGACGATGAAACACGGAAATTGCATGGGATTTAAATACAAAAGGCACAATGCCGACTTAAGTACAAGAAGACTGACTCGTCTTACTGTCTTCGCTTTGAACCATTCCTGTGACACTACCTATAGATTCCGATGCTTCACTTCAGGTTTACTGTATCCCTCTGGCCCTCTTATTGACGATGAAACACAGAAATTGCATCGGAATTAAATACAAAAGGCACAATGCCGACTCAAGTACAAGATGACTGGCTCTTCATACTGTCTATGTTTTGAACCATTTCTGTGACACTAGTTATAGATTCCAATGCCTCACGTCAGGTTTACTGTATCCCTGTGACCTTCTTATTGACGATGAAACACAGAAATTGCATCGGAATTAAATACAAAAGGCAAAATGCCGACTTAAGTAAGAGAAAACAGGTTCTTCTTACAGTCTATGATTTGAACCATTCCTGTGACACTAGTTATAGATTCCGATGCTTCACTTCAGGTTTACTGTATCCCTCTGGCCTTCTTATTGACGATGAAACACAGAAATTGCATCGGAATTAAATGCAAAAGGCACAATGCCGACTCAAGTACAAGAAGACTGGCTCTTCTTACTGTCTATGTTTTGAACCACTTCTGTGACACTAGTTATAGATTCCAATGCTTCACGTCAGGTTTACTGTATCCCTCTGACCTTCTTATTGACGATGAAACACAGAAATTGCATCGGAATTAAATACAAATGGCACAATGCCGACCTGAGTACAAGAAAACTGACTCTTCTTACTGTTTAAGGTTTGAACCATTCCTGTGACACTAGTTAAAGATTCCGATGCTTCACTTCAGGTTTACTGTTTCCCTCTGACTCTTATTGACGATGAAACACAGAAATTGCAACGGAATTAAATACAAAAGGCACATTGCCGACTTATGTACAAGAAAACTGACTCTTCTTACTCTCTATGATTTGAACCATTCCTGTGACACTAGTTATGGATTCCGATGCTTCACTTCAGGTTTACTGTTTCCCTCTGACATTCTTATTGACGATGAAACACAGAAATTGCATCGGAATTAAATACAAGAGGCACAATGCCGACTTATGTACAAGAAAACTGACTCTTCTTACTGTCTATATTTTGAACCATTCCTGTGACACTACTTATAGATTCCGATACTTCACTTCAGGTTTACTGAACCCTCTGAGCTTCTTATTGACGATGAAACACAGAAATTGCATCGGTATTATATACAAAAGGCACAATGCCGACTTAAGTACAAGAAGACTGACTCTTCTTACTGTCTATGTTTTGAACCATTCCTGTGACACTAGATATAGATTCCGATGCTTCACTTCAGGTTCTCTGTATCCCTCTGACCGTCGTACTAACGATGAAACACAGAAATTGCATCGGAATTAAATACAAATGGCACATTGCCGACTCAAGTACAAGAAGGCTGACTCTTCTTACTGTCTATGTTTTGAACCATTCCTGTGACACTAGTTATAGATTCCGATGCTTCACTTCAGGTTTACTGTATCCCTCTGACCTTCTTATTGACAATATAACACAGAAATTGCATCGCAATTAAATACAAAAGGCACAATGCCGACCTAAGTACAAGAAAACTGACTCTTCTTACTGTTTAAGTTTTGAACCAATCCTGTGACACTAGTTATAGATTCAGATGCTTCACTTCAGGTTTACTGTATCCCTGTGACCTTCTTATTGACGATGAAACTTAGAAATTGCATCGGAATAAAATACAAAAGGCACAATGCCGACTTAAGTACAAGAAAACAGACTCTTCTTACTGTCTATGCTTTGAACCATTCCTGTGACACTAGTTATAGATTCCGATGCTTCACTTCAGGTTTACTGTATCCCTTTGACCTTCTTATTGACGATGAAACACGTAAATTGAATCGGAGTTAAGTACAAAAGGCACAATGCCGACTTAAATACAAGAAGACTGACTCTTCTTACTGTCTATGTTTTGAACCATTCCTGTGACACTAGTTATAGATTCCGATGCTTCACTTCAGGTTCACTGTATCCCTCTGACCGTCGTACTGACGCTGAAACACAGAAATTGCATCGGAATTAAATAAAAATGGCACAATGCCGACTCAAGTACAAGAAGACTGACTCTTCTTACTGTCAATGTTTTTAACCATTCCTGTGACACTAGTTATAGATTCCGATGCTTCACTTCAGGTTTACTGTATCCCTCTGATCGTCGTATTGACGATGAAACACAGAAATTGCATCGGAATTAAATACAAAAGGCACAAAGCCGACTCATGTACAAGAAGACTGGCTCTTCTTACTGCCTATGTTTTGAACCTTTCCTCTGAGACCGGTTTTAGATTCCGATGCTTCACTTCAGGTTTACTGTATCCCTTGGACCTTCTTATTCACGACGAAACACTGAAATTGCATCGGAATTAAATGGAAAAGGCACAATGCCGACTTAAGTACAAGAAAAATTGACTCTTCTTACTGTCTATGTTTTGAACCATTCCTGTGACACTAGTTATAGATTCCGATGCTTCACATCAGGTTTACTGTTTCCCTCTGACCTTCTTGTTGACGATGAAATACAGAAATTGCATCGGAATTACATACAAAAGGCACAATGCCGACTTAAGTACAAGAAAACTGACTTTTCTTACTATCTATGTTTGAACCATTCCTGTGACACTAGTTATAGATTCGGATGCTTCACTTCAGGTTTACTGTATCCCTCTGACCCTCTTATTGACAATGTAACACAGAAATTGCATCGGAATTAAATACAAAAGGCACAATGCCGACTTAAGTACAAGAAGACTGACTCTTCTTACTGTCTATGTTTTGAACCATTCCTGTGACACTAGTTATAGATTCCGATGCTTCACTTCAGGTTTACTGTATCCCTCTGACCTTCTTATTGACGATGAAACAAAGAAATTGCATCGGAATTAAATACAAAAGGCACAATGCCGACTTAAGTACAATAAAACTGACTCTTCTTACTGTCTATGTTTTGAACCATTCCTGTGACACTAGTTATAGATTCCGATGCTTCACTTCAGGTTTACTGTATCCCTGTGACCTTCTTATTGACGATGAAACACAGAAATTGCATCGGAATTAAATACAAAAGGCACAATGCCGACTCATGTACAAGAAGACTGGCTCTTCTTACTGCCTATGTTTTGAACCTTTCCTCTGAGACCGGTTTTAGATTCCGATGCTTCACTTCAGGTTTACTGTATCCCTTGGACCTTCTTATTGACGACGAAACACTGAAATTGCATCGGAATTAAACAGAAAAGGCACAATGCCGACTTAGTTACAAGAAAATTGACTCTTCTTACTGTCTATGTTTTGAACCATTCCTGTGACACTAGTAATAGATTCCGATGCTTCACTTCAGGTTTACTGTTTCCCTCTGACCTTCTTGTTGACGATGAAATACAGAAATTGCATCGGAATTACATACAAAAGGCACAATGCCGACTTAAGTACAAGAAAACTGACTTTTCTTGCTATCTATGTTTTGAACCGTTCCTGTGACACTAGTTATAGATTCGGATGCTTCACTTCAGGTTTACTGTATCCCTCTGACCCTCTTATTGACAATGTAACACAGAAATTGCATCGGAATTAAATACAAAAGGCACAATGCCGACTTAAGTACAAGAAGACTGACTCTTCTTACTGTCTATGTTTTAAACCATACCTCTGACACTAGTTACAAATTCCGATGCTTCACTTCAGGGTTACTGTATCCCTGTGACCTTCTTATTGACGATGAAACACAGAAATCGCATCGGAATTAAATACAAAAGGCACAATGCCGACTTCAGTACGAGAAAACAGACTCTTCTTACTGTCTATGTTTGAACCATTCCTGTGACACTAGTTATAGATTCCGATGCTTCACTTCAGCTTTACTGTATCCCTTTGACCTTCTTATTGACGATGAAACACGTAAATTGCATCGGAATTAAATACAAAAGGCACAATGCCGACTTAAGTACAAGAAGAGTGACTCTTCTTACTGTCTATGTTTTGAACCATTCCTGTGACACTAGTTATAGATTCCGATGCTTCACTTCAGGTTTACTTTATCCCTCTGGCCTTCTTATTGACGATGAAACACAGATATTGCATCGGAATTAAATACAAAAGGCAGAATGCCGACTCAAGTACAAGAAGACTGGCTCTTCTTACTGTCTATGTTTTGAACCATTTCTGTGACCAGTTATAGATTCCAATGCTTCACGGCAGGTTTACTATATCCCTCTGACCTTCTTATTGACGAAGAAACACACATATTGCTTCGGAATAAATTACAAAAGGCACAATGCCAACTTAAGTACAAGAAGACTGACCCTTCTTACTGTCTATGTTTTGAACCAGTCCTGTGACACTTGTTTCAGATTCCGGTGCTTCACTTCAGGGTTACTGTATCTCTCTGACCTTCTTATTGACGAAGAAACACAGATATTGTTTCGGAGTTAAATACAAAACGCACAATGCCAACTTAAGTACAAAAAGACTGACTCTTCTTACTCCCTATGTTTTGAACCATTCCTGTGACACTAGTAATAGATTCCGATGCTTCACTTCAGGTTTACTTTATCCATCAGACCTTCTTATTGACGATGAAACACAGAAAATGCATCGGAATTCAATACAAAAGGCACAATGCCGACTTAAGTACAAGAAAACTGACTCGTCTTACTGTCTATGTTTTGAACCATTCCTGTGACACTAGTTATAGATTCCGATGCTTCACTTCAGGTTTACTGTATCCCTCGGAGCTTGTTATTGACGATGAAACACAGAAATTGCATCGGTATTATATACACAAGGCACAATGCCGACTTAAGTACAAGAAGACTGACTCTTCTTACTGTCTATGCTTTGAACCATTCCTGTGACACTAGTTGTAGATTCCGATGCTTCACTTCTGGTTTACTGTATCCCTCTGAACGTCGTACTGACAATGAAACACAGAAATTGCATCGGAATTAAATACAAAAGGCACAATGCCGACTCAAGTACAAGAAGACTGGCTCTTCTTACTGTCTATGTTTTGAACCTTTCCTGTGAGACCGGTTTTAGATTCCGATGCTTCACTTCAGGTTTATTGTATCCCTTGGACCTTGTGATTGACGATGAAACAAAGAAATTGCATCGGAATTAAATAGAAAAGGCACAATGCCGACTTAGGTACTAAAAGACTGTCTCTTCTTACTGTCTATGCTTTGAACCATTCTTGTGACACTAGTTATAGATTCCGATGCTTCACTTCAGGTTTACTGTATCCCTCTGACCGTCGTATTGACGATGAAACACAGAAATTGCATCGGAATTAAATACAAAAGGAACAACGCCGACTCTTGTACAAGAAGACTGGCTCTTCTTACTGCCTATGTTTTGAACCGTTCCTCTCAGACCGGTTTTAGATTCCGATGCTTCACTTCAGGTTTACTGTAACCCTTGGACCCTCTTATTGACGCTGAAACACAGAAATTGCATCGGAATTAAATAGAAAAGGCACAATGCCGACTAAAGTACAAGAAAATTGACTCTTCTTACTGTCTATGTTTTGAACCATTCCTGTGACGCTAGTTATAGATTCCGATGCTTCACTTCAGGTTTACTGTATCCCACTGACCTTCTTATTGACGATGAAACACAGAAATTTCATCGGATTTATATACAAAAGGCAGAATGACGACTTAAGTACAAGAAAACTGACTCTTCTTACTATCTATGTTTTGAACCATTCCTGTGACACTAGTTATAGATTCCGATGATTCACTTCAGGTTTAGTGTATCCCTCTGACCTTCTTATTGACGATGAACCACAGAAATTGCATCGGAATTAAATACAAAGGCACAATGCCGACTTAATTACAAGAAAACTGACTCTTCTTACTGTCTATGTTTTGAAACATTCCTGTGACACTAGCTATAGATTCCGATGTTTCACTTCAGGTTTACTGTATCCCTGTGACCTTCGTATTGACAATGTAACACAGAAATTGCATCGGAATTAAATACAAAAGGCACAATGCCGACTTATGTACAAGAAGACTGGCTCTTCTTACTGCATATGTTTTGAACCTTTCCTCTGAGACCAGTTTTAGATTCCGATCCTTCACTTCGGGTTTACTGTATCCCTTGGACCTTCGTATTGACGCCGAAACACAGAAATTGCATCGCAATTAAATAGAAAAGCGACAATGCCGACTTAACTACAAGAAAATTGACTTTTCTTACTGTCTATGTTTTGAACCATTCCTGTGACACTAGTTATAGATTCCGATGCTTCACTTCAGGTTTACTGTAACCCTCTGACCTTCTTATTGACGATGAAACACAGAAATTGCATCGGAATTACATACAAAAGGCACAATGCCGACTTAAGTACAAGAAAACTGACTCTTCTTACTCACTATGCTTTGAACCATTCCTGTGACACTATTTATAGATTCCGATTATTCACATCAGGTTTACTGTATCCGTCTGACCTTCTTGTTGACGATGAAACACGTAAATTGCATCGGAATTAAATACAAAAGGCACAATGCCGACTTAAGTAAAAGAAGACTGACTCTTCTTACTGTGTATGGTTTGAACCATTCCTGTCACACTAGTTATAGATTCCGATGCTTCACTTCAGGTTTACTGTATCCCACTGACCTTTTTATTGACGATGAAGCACAGATATTGCGTAGGCATTAAATACAAAAGGTACAATGCCGACTCAAGTACAAGAAGACTGGCTCTTCTTACTGTCTATGTTTTGAACCATTTCTGTGACACTAGTTATAGATTCCGATGCTTCACTTCAGGTTTACTGTATAACTCTGACCTTCTCATTGACGAAGAAACACAGATATTGCTTCGGAATTAATTACAAAAGGCACAATGCCGACTTAAGTACAGGAAGACTGACACTTCTTACTGTCTATGTTTTGAACCATTCCTGAGACACTAGTTATTGATTCCGATTCTTCACTTCAGGTTTACTGTATCTCTCTGACCTTCTCATTGACGAAGAAACACAGATATTGCTCCGGAATTAAATACAAAAGGCACAATGCCGACCTAAGTACAAGAGAACTGACTCTTCTTACTGTTTATGTTTTCAACCATTCCTGTGACACTAGTTATGGATTCCGATGCTTCACTTCAGGTTTACTGTATCCCTTGGACCATCTTATTGACGCCGAAACACAGAAATTGCATCGGAATTAAATAGAAAAGCGACAATGCCGACTTAACTACAAGAAAATTGACTCTTCTTACTGTCTATGTTTTGAACCATTCCTGTGACACTAGTTATAGATTCCGATGCTTCACTTCAGGTTTACTGTATCCCTGTGACCTTCTTATTGACGATGAAACACAGAAATTGCATCGGAATTAAATACAAAAGGCACAATGCCGACTTAAGTACAATAAAACAGACCCTTCTTACTGTCTATGTTTTGAACCATTCCTGTGACACTAGTTATAAATTCCGATGCTTCACTTCAGGTTTACTGTATCCCTTTGACCTTCTTATTGACGATGATACACGTAAATTGCATCGGAATTAAATACAAAAGGCACAATGCCGACTTAAGTACAAGAAGACTGACTCTTCTTACTGTCTATGTCTTGAACCATTCCTGTGACACTAGTTATATATTCCGATGCTTTACTTCAGGTTTACTGTATCCCTCTGACCTTCTTATTGTCGATGAAATAGAGGAATTGCATCGGAATTACATACAAAAGGCAAAATGGCGACTAAAATACAAGAAAACTGACTCTTCTTACTGTCTATGTTTTGAACCATTCTTGTGACACTAGTTATAGATTCCGATGCTTCACTTCAGGTTTACTGTATCCCTCTGACCTTCTTATTGTCGATGAAATACCGGAATTGCATCGGAATTACATACAAAAGGCACAATGGCGACTAAAATACAAGAAAACTGACTCTTCTTACTTTCTATGTTTTGAACCATTCTTGTGACACTAGTTACAGATTCCGATGCCTCACTTCAGGTTTACTGTATCCCTCTGACCTTCTTATTGACAATGAAACACAGAAATTACATCGGAATTAAATACAAAAGGCACATTGCCGACCTAAGTACAAGAAAACTGACTCTTCTTACTGTTTAAGATTTGAACCATTCCTGTGACACTAGTTATAGAGTCCGATGCTTCACTTCAGGTTTACTGTATCCCTCTGACCTTCTTATTGACGAAGAAACACAGATATTGCTTCGGAAAAAGATACAAAAGGCACAATGCCGACTTAAGTACATAAAGACACACTCTTCTTACTCTCTATGTTTTGAACCATTCCTGTGACACTAGTTATAGATTCCGATGCTTCACTTCAGGTTTAGTGTTTCCCTCTGACCTTCTTATTGACGATGAAACACAGAAATTGCATCGGAATTAAATAGAAATGGCACAATGCAGACGTAAGTAAAAGAAAATTGACTCTTCTTACTGTCTATGTTTTGAACCATTCCTGTGACACTAGTTATAGATTCCGATGCTTCACTTCAGGTTTACTGTATCACTCTGACCTTCTTATTGACGATGAAATACAGAAATTGCATCGGAATTACATACAAAAGGCACAATGCCGACTTAAGTACAAGAAAACTGACTCTTCTTACTGTCTATGTTTTGAACCATTCCTGTGACACTAGTTATAGATTCCGATGCTTCACTACAGGTTTACTGTATACCTGTGACCTTCTTATTGACGGTGAAACACAGAAATTGCATCGGAATTAAATACAAAAGGCACAATGCCGACTTAAGTACAAGAAAACTGACTCTTTATATTGTCTATGTTTTCAACCATTCCTGCGACACTAGTTATAGATTCGGATGCTTCACTTCAGGTTTACTGTTTCCCTCTGACCTTCTTATTGACAATGTAACACTGAAATTGCATCGTTATTAAATACAAAAGGCAGTATGCCGACCTAAGTACAAGAAAACTGACTCTTATTACTTCCTATGTTTTGAACAATTCCTGTGACACTAGTTATAGATTCCGATGCTGCACTTCAGGTTTACTGTATCCCTCTGAGCTTCTTATTGACGATATAACACACAAATTGCTTCGGAATTAAATACAAAAAGCACAATGCCGACTCATGTACAAGAAGTCTGGCTCTTCTTACTGCCTATGTTTTGAACCTTTCCTCTGAGACCGGTTTTAGATTCCGATGCTTCACTTCAGGTTTACTGTATCCCTTGGACCTTCTTATTGACGACGAAACACTGAAATTGCATCGGAATTAAATACAAATGGCACAATGTCGACTTAAGTATAAGAAAACTGACTCTTCTTACTCTCTATGTTTTGAACCATTCCTGTGACACTAGTTATAGATTCCAATGCTTCACTTCAGGTTTACTGTTTCCCTCTGACCTTCTTATTGACAATGTAACACAGAAATTGCATCGGAATTAAAAAAAAAGTCACAATGCCGACCTAAGTACAGGAAAACTGACTCTTCTTACTGTTTAAGTTTTGAACCATTCCTGTGACACTAGTTATAGATTCCGATGCTTCACTTCAGGTTTACTGTATCCCTGTGACCTTCTTATTGACGATGAAACACAGATATTGCATCAGAATTAAATACAAAAGGCACAATGCCGACTTACGGACAAGAAAACAGACTCTTCTTACTGTCTATGTTTTGAACCATTCCTGTGACACTAGTTATAGATTCCGATGCTTCACTTCAAGTTTAATGTATCCCTTTGAACTTCTTATTGACGATGAAACACGTAAATTGCATCGGAATTAAATACAAAAGGCACAATGCCGACTTAAGTACAAGAAGACTGACTCATCTTACTGTCTATGTTTTGAACCATTCCTGTGACACTAGTTATAGATTCCGATGCTTCACTTCAGGTTTACTGTATCCCTCTGACCTTGATATTGTCGATGAAATACAGGAATTGCATCGGAATTACATACAAAAGGCACAATGGCGACTAAAATACAAGAAAACTGACTCTTCTTAATGTCTATGTTTTGAACCATTCTTGTGACACTAGTTATGGATTCCGATGCCTCACTTCAGGTTTACTGTATCCCTCTGACCTTCTTATTGACAATGAAACACAGAAATTACATCGGAATTAAATACAAAAGGCACAATTCCGACCTAAGTACAAGAAAACTGACTCTTCTTACTGTTTAAGTTTTGAACCATTCCTGTGACACTAGTTATAGATTCCGATGCTTCACTTCAGGTTTACTGTATCCCTGTGACCTTCTTATTGACGATGAAACACGGAAATTGCTTCGGAATTAAATACAAAAGGCATAATGCCGACTTAAGTACAAGAAGACTGACTCGTCTTACTGTCTACGTTTTGAGCCATTCCTGTGACACTAGTTATAGATTCCGATGCTTCACTTCAGGTTTACTGTATCCCTCTGGCCCTCTTATTGACGATGAAACACAGAAATTGCATCGGAATTAAACACAAAAGGCACAATGCCGACTCAAGTACAAGAAGACTGGCTCTTCTTAATGTCTATGTTTTGAACCATTTCTGTGACACTAGTTATAGATTCCAATAGCTCACGTCAGGTTTACTGTATCCCTCTGACCTTCTTATTGACGAAGAAACACACATATTGCTTCGGAATTAATTACAAAAGGTACAATGCCAACTTAAGTACAAGAAGACTGACCCTTCTTAATGTCTATGCTTTGAACCATTCCTGTGACACTTGTTATAGATTCCGATGCTTCACTTCAGGTTTACTGTATCCCTCTGACCTTCTTATAGACGAAGAAACACAGATATTGCTTCGGAATTAAATACAAAAGGCACAATGCCGAATTAAGTACATAAAGACAGACTCTTCTTACTCTCTATGTTTTGAACCATTCCTGTGACACTAGTTATAGATTCCGATGCTTCACTTCAGGTTTAGTGTTTCCCTCTGACCTTCTTATTGACGATGAAACACAGAAATTGCATCGGAATTAAATACAAATAGCACAATGCCGACTTAAGTACAAGAAAATTGACTCTTCTTTCTGTCTATGTTTTGAACCATTCCTGTGACACTAGTTATAGATTCCGATGCTTCACTTCAGGTTTACTGTATCACTCTGACCTTCTTATTGACGATGAAATACAGAAATTGCGTCGGAATTACATACAAAAGGCACAATGCCGACTTAAGTACAAGAAAACTGACTCTTCTTACTGTCTATGTTTTGAACCATTCCTGTGACACTAGTTATGGATTCCGATGCTTCACTTCAGGTTTACTGTATCGCTTGGACCTTCTTATTGACGCCGAAACACAGAAATTGCATCGGAATTAAATAGAAAAGCGACAATGCCGACTAAACTACAAGAAAATTAACTCTTCTTACTGTCTATGTTTTGAACCATTCCTGTGACACTAGTTATAGATTCCGATGCTTCACTTCAGGTTTACTGTATCCCTGTGACCTTCTTATTGACGATGAAACACAGAAATTGCATCGGAATTAAATACAAAAGGCACAATGCCGACTTTAGTACAATAAAACAGACCCTTCTTGCTGTCTATGCTTTGAACCATTCCTGTGACACTAGTTATAAATTCCGATGCTTCACTTCAGGTTTACTGTATCCCTTTGACCTTCTTATTGACGATGATACACGTAATTTGCATCGGAATTAAATACAAAAGGCACAATGCCGACTTAAGTACAAGAAGACTGACTCTTCTTACTGTCTATGTCTTGAACCATTCCTGTGACACTAGTTATATATTCCGATGCTTTACTTCAGGTTTACTGTATCCCTCTGACCTTCTTATTGTCGATGAAATACAGGAATTGCATCGGAATTACATACAAAAGGCAAAATGGCGACTAAAATACAAGAAAACTGACTCTTCTTACTGTCTATGTTTTGAACCATTCTTGTGACACTAGTTATAGATTCCGATGCTTCACTTCAGGTTTACTGTATCCCTCTGACCTTCTTATTGTCGATGAAATACCGGAATTGCATCGGAATTACATACAAAAGGCACAATGGCGACTAAAATACAAGAAGACTGACTCTTCTTACTTTCTATGTTTTGAACCATTCTTGTGACACTAGTTACAGATTCCGATGCCTCACTTCAGGTTTACTGTATCCCTCTGACCTTCTTATTGACAATGAAACACAGAAATTACATCGGAATTAAATACAAAAGGCACATTGCCGACCTAAGTACAAGAAAACTGACTCTTCTTACTGTTTAAGATTTGAACCATTCCTGTGACACTAGTTATAGAGTCCGATGCTTCACTTCAGGTTTACTGTATCCCTCTGACCTTCTTATTGACGAAGAAACACAGATATTGCTTCGGAATAAGATACAAAAGGCACAATGCCGACTTAAGTACATAAAGACACACTCTTCTTACTCTCTATGTTTTGAACCATTCCTGTGACACTAGTTATAGATTCCGATGCTTCACTTCAGGTTTAGTGTTTCCCTCTGACCTTCTTATTGACGATGAAACACAGAAATTGCATCGGAATTAAATAGAAATGGCACAATGCCGACGTAAGTAAGAGAAAATTGACTCTTCTTACTGTCTATGTTTTGAACCATTCCTGTGACACTAGTTATAGATTCCGATGCTTCACTTCAGGTTTACTGTATCACTCTGACCTTCTTATTGACGATGAAATACAGAAATTGCATCGGAATTACATACAAAAGGCACAATGCCGACTTAAGTACAAGAAAACTGACTCTTCTTACTGTCTATGTTTTGAACCATTCCTGTGACACTAGTTATAGATTCCGATGCTTCTCTGCAGGTTTACTGTTTCCCTCTGACCTTCTTATTGACAATGTAACACAGAAATTGCATCAGAATTAAATACAAAAGGCACAATGCCGACCTAAGTACAAGAAAACTGACTCTTCATACTGTTTAAGTTTTGAACCATTCCTGTGACACTAGTTATAGATTCAGATGCTTCACTACAGGTTTACTGTATACCTGTGACCTTCTTATTGACGGTGAAACACAGAAATTGCATCGGAATTAAATACAAAAGGCACAATGCCGACTTAAGTACAAGAAAACTGACTCTTTATACTGTCTATGTTTTCAACCATTCCTGCGACACTAGTTATAGATTCGGATGCTTCACTTCAGGTTTACTGTTTCCCTCTGACCTTCTTATTGACAATGTAACACAGAAATTGCATCGTAATTAAATACAAAAGGCAGTATGCCGACCTAAGTACAAGAAAACTGACTCTTATTACTTTCTATGTTTTGAACAATTCCTGTGACACTAGTTATAGATTCCGATGCTGCACTTCAGGTTTACTGTATCCCTCTGAGCTTCTTATTGACGATATAACACACAAATTGCTTCGGAATTAAATACAAAAAGCACAATGCCGACTCAAGTACAAGAAGTCTGGCTCTTCTTACTGCCTATGTTTTGAACCTTTCCTCTGAGACCGGTTTTAGATTCCGATGCTTCACTTCTGGTTTACTGTATCCCTTGGACCTTCTTATTGACGACGAAACACTGAAATTGCATCGGAATTAAATACAAATGGCACAATGCCGACTTAAGTACAAGAAAATTGACTCTTCTTTCTGTCTATGTTTTGAACCATTCCTGTGACACTAGTTATAGATTCCGATGCTTCACTTCAGGTTTGCTGTATCACTCTGACCTTCTTATTGACGATGAAATACAGAAATTGCATCGGAATTACATACAAAAGGCACAATGTCGACTTAAGTACAAGAAAACTGACTCTTCTTACTCTCTATGTTTTGAACCATTCCTGTGACACTAGTTATAGATTCCAATGCTCCACTTCAGGTTTACTGTTTCCCTCTGACCTTCTTATTGACAATGTAACACAGAAATTGCATCGGAATTAAATACAAAAGGCACAATGCCGACCTAAGTACAGGAAAACTGACTCTTCTTACTGTTTAAGTTTTGAACCATTCCTGTGACACTAGTTATAGATTCCGATGCTTCACTTCAGGTTTACTGTATCCCTGTGACCTTCTTATTGACGATGAAACACAGATATTGCATCAGAATTAAATACAAAAGGCACAATGCCGACTTACGGACAAGAAAACAGTCTCTTCTTACTGTCTATGTTTTGAACCATTCCTGTGACACTAGTTATAGATTCCGATGCTTCACTTCAAGTTTAATGTATCCCTTTGACCTTCTTATTGACGATGAAACACGTAAATTGCATCGGAATTAAATACAAAAGGCACAATGCCGACTTAAGTACAAGAAGACTGACTCTTCTTACTGTCTATGTTTTGAACCATTCCTGTGACACTAGTTATAGATTCCGATGCTTCACTTCAGGTTTACTGTATCCCTCTGACCTTGTTATTGTCGATGAAATACAGGAATTGCATCGGAATTACATACAAAAGGCACAATGGCGACTAAAATACAAGAAAACTGACTCTTCTTAATGTCTATGTTTTGAACCATTCTTGTGACACTAGTTATAGATTCCGATGCCTCACTTCAGGTTTACTGTATCCCTCTGACCTTCTTATTGACAATGAAACACAGAAATTACATCGGAATTAAATACAAAAGGCACAATTCCGACCTAAGTACAAGAAAACTGACTATTCTTACTGTTTAAGTTTTGAACCATTCCTGTGACACTAGTTATAGATTCCGATGCTTCACCTCAGGTTTACTGTATCCCTGTGACCTTCTTATTGACGATGAAACACGGAAATTGCTTCGGAATTAAATACAAAAGGCATAATGCCGACTTAAGTACAAGAAGACTGACTCGTCTTACTGTCTACGTTTTGAGCCATTCCTGTGACACTAGTTATAGATTCCGATGCTTCACTTCAGGTTTACTGTATCCCTCTGGCCCTCTTATTGACGATGAAACACAGAAATTGCATCGGAATTAAACACAAAAGGCACAATGCCGACTCAAGTACAAGAAGACTGGCTCTTCTTAATGTCTATGTTTTGAACCATTTCTGTGACACTAGTTATAGATTCCAATAGCTCACGTCAGGTTTACTGTATCCCTCTGACCTTCTTATTGACGAAGAAACACACATATTGCTTCGGAATTAATTACAAAAGGCACAATGCCAACTTAAGTACAAGAAGACTGACCCTTCTTAATGTCTATGCTTTGAACCATTCCTGTGACACTTGTTATAGATTCGGATGCTTCACTTCAGGTTTACTGTATCCCTCTGACCTTCTTATAGACGAAGAAACACAGATATTGCTTCGGAATTAAATACAAAAGGCACAATGCCGAATTAAGTACATAAAGACAGACTCTTCTTACTCTCTATGTTTTGAACCATTCCTGTGACACTAGTTATAGATTCCGATGCTTCACTTCAGGTTTAGTGTTTCCCTCTGACCTTCTTATGACGATGAAACACAGAAATTGCATCGGAATTAAATACAAATAGCACAATGCCGACTTAAGTACAAGAAAATTGACTCTTCTTTCTGTCTATGTTTTGAACCATTCCTGTGACACTAGTTATAGATTCCGATGCTTCACTTCAGGTTTACTGTATCACTCTGACCTTCTTATTGACGATGAAATACTGAAATTGCGTCGGAATTACATACAAAAGGCACAATGCCGACTTAAGTACAAGAAAACTGACTCTTCTTACTGTCTATGTTTTGAACCATTCCTGTGACACTAGTTATAGATTCCGATGCTTCACTTCAGGTTTACTGTTTCCCTCTGACCTTCTTATTGACAATGTAACACAGAAATTGCATCGGAATAAAATACAAAAGGCACAATGCCGACCTAAGTACAAGAAAACTGACTCTTCTTACTGTTTAAGTTTTGAACCATTCCTGTGACACTAGTTATAGATTCCGATGCTTCACTTCAGGTTTACTGTATACCTGTGACCTTCTTATTGACGGTGAAACACAGAAATTGCATCGGAATTAAATACAAAAACACAATGCCGACTTAAGTACAAGAAAACTGACTCTTTATACTGTCTATGTTTTCAACCATTCCTGTGACACTAGTTATAGATTCCAATGCTTCACTTCAGGTTTACTGTTTCCCTCTGACCTTCTTATTGACAATGTAACACAGAAATTGCATCGTAATTAAATACAAAAGGCACAATGCCGACGTAAGTACACTAAAACTGACTCTTATTACTGTCTATGATTTGAACAATTCCTGTGACACTAGTTATAGATTCCGATGCTTCACTTCAGGTTTACAGTATCCCTCTGAGCTTCTTATTGACGATATAACACAGAAATTGCTTCGGAATTAAATACAAAAAGCACAATGCCGACTCATGTACAAGAAGTCTGGCTCTTCTTACTGCCTATTTTTGAACCTTTCCTCTGAGACCGGTTTTAGATTCCAATGCTTCACTTCAGGTTTACTGTATCCCTTGGACCTTCTTATTGACGACGAAACACTGAAATTGCATCGGAATTAAATACAAATGGCACAATGCCGACTCAAGTACAAGAAAATTGACTCTTCTTTCTGTCTATGTTTTGAACCATTCCTGTGACACTAGTTATAGATTCCGATGCTTCACTTCAGGTTTACTGTATCACTCTGACCTTCTTATTGACGATGAAATACAGAAATTGCATCGGAATTACATACAAAAGGCACAATGACGACTTAAGTACAAGAATTCTGACCCTTCTTACTCTCTATGTTTTGAACCATTCCTGTGACACTAGTTATAGATTCCGATGCTTCACTTCAGGTTTACTGTTTCCCTCTGACCTTCTTATTGACAATGTTACACAGAAATTGCATCGGAATTAAATACAAAAGGCACAATGCCGACCTAAGTACAGGAAAACTGACTCTTCTTACTGTTTAAGTTTTGAACCATTCCTGTGACACTAGTTATAGATTCCGATGCTTCACTTCAGGTTTACTGTATCCCTGTGACCTTCGTATTGACGATGAAACACAGAAATTGCATCAGAATTAAATACAAAAGGCACAATGCCGACTTAAGTACAAGAAAACAGACTCTTCTTACTGTCTATGTTTTGAACCTTTCCTGTGACACTAGTTATAGATTCCGATGCTTCACTTCAGGTTTACTGTATCCCTTTGACCTTCTTATTGACGATGAAACACGTAAATTGCATCGGAATTAAATACAAAAGGCACAATGCCGACTTAAGTACAAGAAGACTGACTCTTCTTACTGTCTATGTTTGGAACCATTCCTGTGACACTAGTTATAGATTCCGATGCTTCACTTCAGGTTTACTGTATCCCTCTGACCTTCTTATTGTCGATGAAATACAGGAATTGCAACGGAATTACATACAAAAGGCACAATGGCGACTAAAATACAAGAAAACTGACTCTTCTTACTGTCTATGTTTTGAACCATTCTTGTGACACTAGTTATAGATTCCGATGCCTCACTTCAGGTTTACTGTATCCCTCTGACCTTCTTATTGACAATGAAACACAGAAATTACATCGGAATTAAATACAAAAGGCACAATGCTGACCTAAGTACAAGAAAACTGACTCTTCTTACTGTTTAAGTTTTGAACCATTCCTGTGACACTAGTTATAGATTCCGATGCTTCACTTCAGGTTTACTGTGTCCCTGTGACCTTCTTATTGACGATGAAACACGGAAATTGCTTCGGAATTAAGTACAAAAGGCATAATGCCGACTTAAGTACAAGAAGACTGACTCGTCTTACTGTCTACGTTTTGAGCCATTCCTGTGACACTAGTTATAGAGTCCGATGCTTCACTTCAGGTTTACTGTATCCCTGTGACCTTCTTATTGACGGTGAAACACAGAAATTGCATCAGAATTAAATACAAAAGGCACAATGCCGACTTAAGTACAAGAAAACAGACTCTTCTCCATGTCTATGTTTTGAACCATTCCTGTGACACTAGTTATAGATTCCGATGCTTCACTTCAAGTTTAATGTATCCCTTTGACCTTCTTATTGACAATGTAACACAGAAATTGCATCGGAATTAAATACAAAAGGCACAATGCCGACCTAAGTACAAGAAAACTGACTCTTCTTACTGTTTAAGTTTTGAACCATTCCTGTGACACTAGTTATAGATTCCGATGCTTCACTTCAGGTTTACTGTATACCTGTGACCTTCTTATTGACGGTGAAACACAGAAATTGCATCGGAATTATATACAAAAGCACAATGCCGACTTAAGTACAAGAAAACTGACTCTTTATACTGTCTATGTTTTCAACCATTCCTGTGACACTAGTTATAGATTCCGATGCTTCACTTCAGGTTTACTGTTTCCCTCTGACCTTCTTATTGACAATGTAACACAGAAATTGCATCGTAATTAAATACAAAAGGCACAATGCCGACGTAAGTACAATAAAACTGACTCTTATTACTGTCTATGATTTGAACAATTCCTGTGACACTAGTTATAGATTCCGATGCTTCACTTCAGGTTTACAGTATCCCTCTGAGCTTCTTATTGACGATATAACACAGAAATTGCTTCGGAATTAAATACAAAAAGCACAATGCCGACTCATGTACAAGAAGTCTGGCTCTTCTTACTGCCTATTTTTGAACCTTTCCTCTGAGACCGGTTTTAGATTCCAATGCTTCACTTCAGGTTTACTGTATCCCTTGGACCTTCTTATTGACGACGAAACACTGAAATTGCATCGGAATTAAATACAAATGGCACAATGCCGACTCAAGTACAAGAAAATTGACTCTTCTTTCTGTCTATGTTTTGAACCATTCCTGTGACAGTAGTTATAGATTCCGATGCTTCACTTCAGGTTTACTGTATCACTCTGACCTTCTTATTGACGATGAAATACAGAAATTGCATCGGAATTACATACAAAAGGCACAATGACGACTTAAGTACAAGAATTCTGACCCTTCTTACTCTCTATGTTTTGAACCATTCCTGTGACACTAGTTATAGATTCCGATGCTTCACTTCAGGTTTACTGTTTCCCTCTGACCTTCTTATTGACAATGTTACACAGAAATTGCATCGGAATTAAATACAAAAGGCACAATGCCGACCTAAGTACAGGAAAACTAACTCTTCTTACTGTTTCAGTTTTGAACCATTCCTGTGACACTAGTTATAGATTCCGATGCTTCACTTCAGGTTTACTGTATCCCTGTGACCTTCTTATTGACGATGAAACACAGAAATTGCATCAGAATTAAATACAAAAGGCACAATGCCGACTTAAGTACAAGAAAACAGACTCTTCTTACTGTCTATGTTTTGAACCTTTCCTGTGACACTAGTTATAGATTCCGATGCTTCACTTCAGGTTTACTGTATCCCTTTGACCTTCTTATTGACGATGAAACACGTAAATTGCATCGGAATTAAAAAAAAAAGGCACAATGCCGACTTAAGTACAAGAAGACTGACTCTTCTTACTGTCTATGTTTTGAACCATTCCTGTGACACTAGTTATAGATTCCGATGCTTCACTTCAGGTTTACTGTATCCCTCTGACCTTCTTATTGTCGATGAAATACAGGAATTGCAACGGAATTACATACAAAAGGCACAATGGCGACTAAAATACAAGAAAACTGACTCTTCTTACTGTCTATGTTTTGAACCATTCTTGTGACACTAGTTATAGATTCCGATGCCTCACTTCAGGTTTACTGTATCCCTCTGACCTTCTTATTGACAATGAAACACAGAAATTACATCGGAATTAAATACAAAAGGCACAATGCTGACCTAAGTACAAGAAAACTGACTCTTCTTACTGTTTAAGTTTTGAACCATTCCTGTGACACTAGTTATAGATTCCGATGCTTCACTTCAGGTTTACTGTATCCCTGTGACCTTCTTATTGACGATGAAACACGGAAATTGCTTCGGAATTAAGTACAAAAGGCATAATGCCGACTTAAGTACAAGAAGACTGACTCGTCTTACTGTCTACGTTTTGAGCCATTCCTGTGACACTAGTTATAGAGTCCGATGCTTCACTTCAGGTTTACTGTATCCCTGTGACAATCTTATTGACGATGAAACACAGAAATTGCATCAGAATTAAATACAAAAGGCACAATGCCGACTTAAGTACAAGAAAACAGACTCTTCTCCATGTCTATGTTTTGAACCATTCCTGTGACACTAGTTATAGATTCCGATGCTTCACTTCAAGTTTAATGTATCCCTTTGACCTTCTTATTGACGATGAAACACGTAAATTGCATCGGAATTAAATACAAAAAGCACAATGCCGACTTAAGTACAAGAAGACTGACTCTTCTTACTGTCTATGCTTTGAACCATTCCTGTGACACTAGTTATAGATTCCGATGCTTCACTTCAGGTTTACTGTATCCCTCTGACATTCTTATTGTCGATGAAATACGGGAATTGCATCGGAATTACATACAGAAGGCACAATGGCGACTAAAATACAAGAAAACTGACTCTTCTTACTGTCTATGTTTTGAACCATTCTTGTGACACTAGTTATAGATTCCGATGCCTCACTTCAGGTTTACTGTATCCCTCTGACCTTCTTATTGACAATGAAACACTGAAATTACATCGGAATTAAATACAAAAGGCACAATTCCGACCTAAGTACAAGAAAACTAACTCTTCTTACTGTTTAAGTTTTGAACCATTCCTGTGACACTAGTTATAGATTCCGATGCTTCACTTCAGGTTTACTGTATCCCTGTGACCTTCTTATTGACGATGAAACACGGAAATTGCTTCGGAATTAAATACAAAAGGCATAATGCCGACTTAAGTACAAGAAGACTGACTCGTCTTACTGTCTACGTTTTGAGCCATTCCTGTGACACTAGTTATAGATTCCGATGCTTCACTTCAGGTTTACTGTATCCCTCTGGCCCTCTTATTGACGATGAAACAAAGAAATTGCATCGGAATTAAATACAAAAGGCACAATGCCGACTCAAGTACAAGAAGACTGGCTCTTCTTAATGTCTATGTTTTGAACCATTTCTGTGACACTAGTTATAGATTCCAATAGCTCACGTCAGGTTTACTGTATCCCTCTGACCTTCTTATTGACGACGAAACACACATATTGCTTCGGAATTAATTACAAAAGGCACAATGCCAACTTAAGTACAAGAAGACTGACCCTTCTTAATGTCTATGCTTTGAACCATTCCTGTGACACTTGTTATAGATTCAGATGCTTCACTTCAGGATTACTGTATCCCTCTGACCTTCTTATAGACGAAGAAACACAGATATTGCTTCGGAATTAAATACA
This sequence comes from Schistocerca piceifrons, assembly GCF_021461385.2. Taxonomy (NCBI): domain Eukaryota; kingdom Metazoa; phylum Arthropoda; class Insecta; order Orthoptera; family Acrididae; genus Schistocerca; species Schistocerca piceifrons. The sequence continues at coordinate 9,321 of NW_025727406.1, read as the reverse complement.
AAAGGCAGAATGCCGAATTAAGTACATAAAGACAGACTCTTCTTACTCTCTATGTTTTGAACCATTCCTGTGACACTAGTTATAGATTCCGATGCTTCACTTTAGGTTTAGTGTTTCCCTCTGACCTTCTTATTGACGATGAAACACAGAAATTGCATCGGAATTAAATACAAATAGCACAATGCCGACTTAAGTACAAGAAAATTGACTCTTCTTTCTGTCTATGTTTTGAACCATTCCTGTGACACTAGTTATAGATTCCGATGCTTCACTTCAGGTTTACTGTATCACTCTGACCTTCTTATTGACGATGAAATACAGAAATTGCATCGGAATTACATACAAAAGGCACAATGCCGACTTAAGTACAAGAAAACTGACTCTTCTTACTGTCTATGTTTTGAACCATTCCTGTGACACTAGTTATAGATTCCGATGCTTCACTTCAGGTTTACTGTTTCCCTCTGACCTTCTTATTGACAATGTAACACAGAAATTGCATCGGAATTAAATACAAAAGGCACAATGCCGACCTAAGTACAAGAAAACTGACTCTTCTTACTGTTTAAGTTTTGAACCATTCCTGTGACACTAGTTATAGATTCCGATTCTTCACTTCAGGTTTACTGTATACCTGTGACCTTCTTATTGACGGTGAAACACAGAAATTGCATCGGAATTAAATACAAAAGGCACAATGCCGACTTAAACACAAGAAAACTGACTCTCTATACTGTCTATGTTTATAACCATTCCTGTGACACTAGTTATAGATTCCGATGCTTCACTTCAGGTTTACTGTTTCCCTCTGACCTTCTTATTGACAATGTAACACAGAAATTGCATCGTAATTAAATACAAAAGGCACAATGCCGACGTAAGTACAATAAAACTGACTCTTATTACTGTCTATGATTTGAACAATTCCTGTGACACTAGTTATAGATTCCGATGCTTCACTTCAGGTTTACTGTATCCCTCTGAGCTTCTTATTGACGATATAACACAGAAATTGCTTCGGAATTAAATACAAAAAGCACAATGCCGACTCATGTACAAGAAGTCTGGCTCTTCTTACTGCCTATTTTTGAACCTTTCCTCTGAGACCGGTTTTAGATTCCAATGCTTCACTTCAGGTTTACTGTATCCCTTGGACCTTCTTATTGACGATATAACACAGAAATTGCATCGGAATTACATACAAAAGGCACAATGACGACTTAAGTACAAGAATTCTGACCCTTCTTACTCTCTATGTTTTGAACCATTCCTGTGACACTAGTTATAGATTCCGATGCTTCACTTCAGGTTTACTGTTTCCCTCTGACCTTCTTATTGACAATGTTACACAGAAATTGCATCGGAATTAAATACAAAAGGCACAATGCCGACCTAAGTACAAGAAAATTGACTCTTCTTTCTGTCTATGCTTTGAACCATTCCTGTGACACTAGTTGTAGATTCCGATGCTTCACTTCAGGTTTACTGTATCACTCTGACCTTCTTATTGACGATGAAATACAGAAATTGCATCGGAATTACATACAAAAGGCACAATGCCGACTTAAGTACAAGAAAACTGACTCTTCTTACTGTCTATGTTTTGAACCATTCCTGTGACACTAGTTATAGATTCCGATGCTTCACTTCAGGTTTACTGTTTCCCTCTGACCTTCTTATTGACAATGTAACACAGAAATTGCATCGGAATTAAATACAAAAGGCACAATGCCGACCTAAGTACAAGAAAACTGACTCTTCTTACTGTTTAAGTTTTGAACCATTCCTGTGACACTAGTTATAGATTCCGATGCTTCACTTCAGGTTTACTGTATACCTGTGACCTTCTTATTGACTGTGAAACACAGAAATTGCATCGGAATTAAATAGAAAAGGCACAATGCCGACTTAAGTACAAGAAAACTGACTCTTTATACTGTCTATGTTTTCAACCATTCCTGTGACACTAGTTATAGATTCCGATGCTTCACTTCAGGTTTACTGTTTCCCTCTGACCTTGTTATTGACAATGTAACACAGAAATTGCATCGTAATTAAATACAAAAGGCACAATGCCGACGTAAGTACAATAAAACTGACTCTTATTACTGTCTATGATTTGAAAAATTCCTGTGACACTAGTTATAGATTCCGATGCTTCACTTCAGGTTTACTGTATCCCTCTGAGCTTCTTATTGACGATATAACACAGAAATTGCTTCGGAATTAAATACAAAAAGCACAATGCCGACTCATGTACAAGAAGTCTGGCTCTTCTTACTGCCTATTTTTGAACCTTTCCTCTGAGATCGGTTTTAGATTCCAATGCTTCACTTCAGGTTTACTGTATCCCTTGGACCTTCTTATTGACGACGAAACACTGAAATTGCATCGGAATTAAATACAAATGGCACAATGCCGACTCAACTACAAGAAAATTGACTCTTCTTTCTGTCTATGTTTTGAACCATTCCTGTGACACTAGTTATAGATTCCGATGCTTCACTTCAGGTTTACTGTATCACTCTGACCTTCTTATTGACAATGTAACACAGAAATTGCATCGTAATTAAATACAAAAGGCACAATGCCGACGTAAGTACAATAAAACTGACTCTTATTACTGTCTATGATTTGAACAATTCCTGTGACACTAGTTATAGATTCCGATGCTTCACTTCAGGTTTACTGTATCCCTCTGAGCTTCTTATTGACGATATAACACAGAAATTGCTTCGGAATTAAATACAAAAAGCACAATGCCGACTCATGTACAAGAAGTCTGGCTCTTCTTACTGCCTATTTTTGAACCTTTCCTCTGAGACCGGTTTTAGATTCCAATGCTTCACTTCAGGTTTACTGTATCCCTTGGACCTTCTTATTGACGACGAAACACTGAAATTGCATCGGAATTAAATACAAATGGCACAATGCCGACTCAAGTACAAGAAAATTGACTCTTCTTTCTGTCTATGTTTTGAACCATTCCTGTGACACTAGTTATAGATTCCGATGCTTCACTTCAGGTTTACTGTTTCCCTCTGACCTTCTTATTGACAATGTAACACAGAAATTGCATCGTAATTAAATACAAAAGGCACAATGCCGACGTAAGTACAATAAAACTGACTCTTATTACTGTCTATGATTTGAACAATTCCTGTGACACTAGTTATAGATTCCGATGCTTCACTTCAGGTTTACTGTATCCCTCTGAGCTTCTTATTGACGATATAACACAGAAATTGCTTCGGAATTAAATACAAAAAGCACAATGCCGACTCATGTACAAGAAGTCTGGCTCTTCTTACTGCCTATTTTTGAACCTTTCCTCTGAGACCGGTTTTAGATTCCAATGCTTCACTTCAGGTTTACTGTATCCCTTGGACCTTCTTATTGACGATATAACACAGAAATTGCATCGGAATTACATACAAAAGGCACAATGACGACTTAAGTACAAGAATTCTGACCCTTCTTACTCTCTATGTTTTGAACCATTCCTGTGACACTAGTTATAGATTCCGATGCTTCACTTCAGGTTTACTGTTTCCCTCTGACCTTCTTATTGACAATGTTACACAGAAATTGCATCGGAATTAAATACAAAAGGCACAATGCCGACCTAAGTACAGGAAAACTAACTCTTCTTACTGTTTCAGTTTTGAACCATTCCTGTGACACTAGTTATAGATTCCGATGCTTCACTTCAGGTTTACTGTATCCCTGTGACCTTCTTATTGACGATGAAACACAGAAATTGCATCAGAATTAAATACAAAAGGCACAATGCCGACTTAAGTACAAGAAAACAGACTCTTCTTACTGTCTATGTTTTGAACCTTTCCTGTGACACTAGTTATAGATTCCGATGCTTCACTTCAGGTTTACTGTATCCCTTTGACCTTCTTATTGACGATGAAACACGTAAATTGCATCGGAATTAAATACAAAAGGCACAATGCCGACTTAAGTACAAGAAGACTGACTCTTCTTACTGTCTATGTTTTGAACCATTCCTGTGACACTAGTTATAGATTCCGATGCTTCACTTCAGGTTTACTGTATCCCTTTGACCTTCTTATTGTCGATGAAATACAGGAATTGCAACGGAATTACATACAAAAGGCACAATGGCGACTAAAATACAAGAAAACTGACTCTTCTTACTCTCTATGTTTTGAACCATTCTTGTGACACTAGTTATAGATTCCAATGCCTCACTTCAGGTTTACTGTATCCCTCTGACCTTCTTATTGACAATGAAACACAGAAATTACATCGGAATTAAATACAAAAGGCACAATGCTGACCTAAGTACAAGAAAACTGACTCTTCTTACTGTTTAAGTTTTGAACCTTTCCTGTGACACTAGTTATAGATTCCGATGCTTCACTTCAGGTTTACTGTATCCCTGTGACCTTCTTATTGACGATGAAACACGGAAATTGCTTCGGAATTAAGTACAAAAGGCATAATGCCGACTTAAGTACAAGAAGACTGACTCGTCTTACTGTCTACGTTTTGAGCCATTCCTGTGACACTAGTTATAGAGTCCGATGCTTCACTTCAGGTTTACTGTATCCCTGTGACAATCTTATTGACGATGAAACACAGAAATTGCATCAGAATTAAATACAAAAGGCACAATGCCGACTTAAGTACAAGAAAACAGACTCTTCTCCATGTCTATGTTTTGAACCATTCCTGTGACACTAGTTATAGATTCCGATGCTTCACTTCAAGTTTAATGTATCCCTTTGACCTTCTTATTGACGATGAAACACGTAAATTGCATCGGAATTAAATACAAAAAGCACAATGCCGACTTAAGTACAAGAAGACTGACTCTTCTTACTGTCTATGCTTTGAACCATTCCTGTGACACTAGTTATAGATTCCGATGCTTCACTTCAGGTTTACTGTATCCCTCTGACATTCTTATTGTCGATGAAATACGGGAATTGCATCGGAATTACATACAGAAGGCACAATGGCGACTAAAATACAAGAAAACTGACTCTTCTTACTGTCTATGTTTTGAACCATTCTTGTGACACTAGTTATAGATTCCGATGCCTCACTTCAGGTTTACTGTATCCCTCTGACCTTCTTATTGACAATGAAACACTGAAATTACATCGGAATTAAATACAAAAAGCACAATTCCGACCTAAGTACAAGAAAACTAACTCTTCTTACTGTTTAAGTTTTGAACCATTCCTGTGACACTAGTTATAGATTCCGATGCTTCACTTCAGGTTTACTGTATCCCTGTGACCTTCTTATTGACGATGAAACACGGAAATTGCTTCGGAATTAAATACAAAAGGCATAATGCCGACTTAAGTACAAGAAGACTGACTCGTCTTACTGTCTACGTTTTGAGCCATTCCTGTGACACTAGTTATAGATTCCGATGCTTCACTTCAGGTTTACTGTATCCCTCTGGCCCTCTTATTGACGATGAAACAAAGGAATTGCATCGGAATTAAATACAAAAGGCACAATGCCGACTCAAGTACAAGAAGACTGGCTCTTCTTAATGTCTATGTTTTGAACCATTTCTGTGACACTAGTTATAGATTCCAATAGCTCACGTCAGGTTTACTGTATCCCTCTGACCTTCTTATTGACGACGAAACACACATATTGCTTCGGAATTAATTACAAAAGACACAATGCCAACTTAAGTACAAGAAGACTGACCCTTCTTAATGTCTATGCTTTGAACCATTCCTGTGACACTTGTTATAGATTCAGATGCTTCACTTCAGGATTACTGTATCCCTCTGACCTTCTTATAGACGAAGAAACACAGATATTGCTTCGGAATTAAATACAAAAGGCAGAATGCCGAATTAAGTACATAAAGACAGACTCTTCTTACTCTCTATGTTTTGAACCATTCCTGTGACACTAGTTATAGATTCCGATGCTTCACTTTAGGTTTAGTGTTTCCCTCTGACCTTCTTATTGACGATGAAACACAGAAATTGCATCGGAATTAAATACAAATAGCACAATGCCGACTTAAGTACAAGAAAATTGACTCTTCTTTCTGTCTATGTTTTGAACCATTCCTGTGACACTAGTTATAGATTCCGATGCTTCACTTCAGGTTTACTGTATCACTCTGACCTTCTTATTGACGATGAAATACAGAAATTGCATCGGAATTACATACAAAAGGCACAATGCCGACTTAAGTACAAGAAAACTGACTCTTCTTACTGTCTATGTTTTGAACCATTCCTGTGACACTAGTTATAGATTCCGATGCTTCACTTCAGGTTTACTGTTTCCCTCTGACCTTCTTATTGACAATGTAACACAGAAATTGCATCGGAATTAAATACAAAAGGCACAATGCCGACCTAAGTACAAGAAAACTGACTCTTCTTACTGTTTAAGTTTTGAACCATTCCTGTGACACTAGTTATAGATTCCGATTCTTCACTTCAGGTTTACTGTATACCTGTGACCTTCTTATTGACGGTGAAACACAGAAATTGCATCGGAATTAAATACAAAAGGCACAATGCCGACTTAAACACAAGAAAACTGACTCTCTATACTGTCTATGTTTTCAACCATTCCTGTGACACTAGTTATAGATTCCGATGCTTCACTTCAGGTTTACTGTTTCCCTCTGACCTTCTTATTGACAATGTAACACAGAAATTGCATCGTAATTAAATACAAAAGGCACAATGCCGACGTAAGTACAATAAAACTGACTCTTATTACTGTCTATGATTTGAACAATTCCTGTGACACTAGTTATAGATTCCGATGCTTCACTTCAGGTTTACTGTATCCCTCTGAGCTTCTTATTGACGATATAACACAGAAATTGCTTCGGAATTAAATACAAAAAGCACAATGCCGACTCATGTACAAGAAGTCTGGCTCTTCTTACTGCCTATTTTTGAACCTTTCCTCTGAGACCGGTTTTAGATTCCAATGCTTCACTTCAGGTTTACTGTATCCCTTGGACCTTCTTATTGACGATATAACACAGAAATTGCATCGGAATTACATACAAAAGGCACAATGACGACTTAAGTACAAGAATTCTGACCCTTCTTACTCTCTATGTTTTGAACCATTCCTGTGACACTAGTTATAGATTCCGATGCTTCACTTCAGGTTTACTGTTTCCCTCTGACCTTCTTATTGACAATGTTACACAGAAATTGCATCGGAATTAAATACAAAAGGCACAATGCCGACCTAAGTACAAGAAAATTGACTCTTCTTTCTGTCTATGCTTTGAACCATTCCTGTGACACTAGTTGTAGATTCCGATGCTTCACTTCAGGTTTACTGTATCACTCTGACCTTCTTATTGACGATGAAATACAGAAATTGCATCGGAATTACATACAAAAGGCACAATGCCGACTTAAGTACAAGAAAACTGACTCTTCTTACTGTCTATGTTTTGAACCATTCCTGTGACACTAGTTATAGATTCCGATGCTTCACTTCAGGTTTACTGTTTCCCTCTGACCTTCTTATTGACAATGTAACACAGAAATTGCATCGGAATTAAATACAAAAGGCACAATGCCGACCTAAGTACAAGAAAACTGACTCTTCTTACTGTTTAAGTTTTGAACCATTCCTGTGACACTAGTTATAGATTCCGATGCTTCACTTCAGGTTTACTGTATACCTGTGACCTTCTTATTGACTGTGAAACACAGAAATTGCATCGGAATTAAATACAAAAGGCACAATGCCGACTTAAGTACAAGAAAACTGACTCTTTATACTGTCTATGTTTTCAACCATTCCTGTGACACTAGTTATAGATTCCGATGCTTCACTTCAGGTTTACTGTTTCCCTCTGACCTTGTTATTGACAATGTAACACAGAAATTGCATCGTAATTAAATACAAAAGGCACAATGCCGACGTAAGTACAATAAAACTGACTCTTATTACTGTCTATGATTTGAAAAATTCCTGTGACACTAGTTATAGATTCCGATGCTTCACTTCAGGTTTACTGTATCCCTCTGAGCTTCTTATTGACGATATAACACAGAAATTGCTTCGGAATTAAATACAAAAAGCACAATGCCGACTCATGTACAAGAAGTCTGGCTCTTCTTACTGCCTATTTTTGAACCTTTCCTCTGAGACCGGTTTTAGATTCCAATGCTTCACTTCAGGTTTACTGTATCCCTTGGACCTTCTTATTGACGACGAAACACTGAAATTGCATCGGAATTAAATACAAATGGCACAATGCCGACTCAAGTACAAGAAAATTGACTCTTCTTTCTGTCTATGTTTTGAACCATTCCTGTGACACTAGTTATAGATTCCGATGCTTCACTTCAGGTTTACTGTATCACTCTGACCTTCTTATTGACAATGTAACACAGAAATTGCATCGTAATTAAATACAAAAGGCACAATGCCGACGTAAGTACAATAAAACTGACTCTTATTACTGTCTATGATTTGAACAATTCCTGTGACACTAGTTATAGATTCCGATGCTTCACTTCAGGTTTACTGTATCCCTCTGAGCTTCTTATTGACGATATAACACAGAAATTGCTTCGGAATGAAATACAAAAAGCACAATGCCGACTCATGTACAAGAAGTCTGGCTCTTCTTACTGCCTAATTTTGAACCTTTCCTCTGAGACCGGTTTTAGATTCCAATGCTTCACTTCAGGTTTACTGTATCCCTTGGACCTTCTTATTGACGACGAAACACTGAAATTGCATCGGAATTAAATACAAATGGCACAATGCCGACTCAAGTACAAGAAAATTGACTCTTCTTTCTGTCTATGTTTTGAACCATTCCTGTGACACTAGTTATAGATTCCGATGCTTCACTTCAGGTTTACTGTTTCCCTCTGACCTTCTTATTGACAATGTAACACAGAAATTGCATCGTAATTAAATACAAAAGGCACAATGCCGACGTAAGTACAATAAAACTGACTCTTATTACTGTCTATGATTTGAACAATTCCTGTGACACTAGTTATAGATTCCGATGCTTCACTTCAGGTTTACTGTATCCCTCTGAGCTTCTTATTGACGATATAACACAGAAATTGCTTCGGAATTAAATACAAAAAGCACAATGCCGACTCATGTACAAGAAGTCTGGCTCTTCTTACTGCCTATATTTGAACCTTTCCTCTGAGACCGGTTTTAGATTCCAATGCTTCACTTCAGGTTTACTGTATCCCTTGGACCTTCTTATTGACGATATAACACAGAAATTGCATCGGAATTACATACAAAAGGCACAATGACGACTTAAGTACAAGAATTCTGACCCTT